>NC_088235.1:35071642-35371642 GCF_036934945.1 Oncorhynchus masou masou
GGCATCGGGAGCCTGTAGGCCACAGATAATGTTAGATTTATCAGACAACGCAGGGGAATTATGAACAGAGGAGCAGAGCAGGTGAAGGGCTGGCTGTATCTCTCTCTCTGCTAGAGTTATTTCATTCTCTCCTTCTAATCGCCCTCTCTTTTTTCTCTCTTGCTCTGTCAATCATTTATTTTGCTATTTTTCTCCCTCTGACTGATCTCCTGTATGTTTTTCTGTGTCATCTTCTCATCTCTCTTTCTGTTCTCTCCTTATTTTCTTTCTCTTCTTTTTTAAGCTCTTGTGATTTAAAGTGAGTCAGTCAGTTCACTGAGGGGTGGAGTGTTATTTATTGTTGGCTAAGAGGGCTTAGAGGCAGTGGATCAGTGTGGAACTGAGAGAATTGTTGCCTCTGCTTCCCCAGGGAGCTCTTTCACACAAACACATAGCCATGTCCTGTCTGCTTAAGTCTCCACAGCCAATCAGCTGCTATGTTCTTGAGTGGTGCATGTCAACAGAAAGGACATGACAGCTGGCATAGTGGTAACATTACCTCTTTACTACGCTCTAAAATGCTGGGTTAAAAACAACCCAATTTGGGTTCTTTAGTAACTCAGCGCTGGGTAAATATTGGTTATTTTGAACCCGCCCGCTGGGTTGCGTGAATAACCCAACAAATTGGGTTATTGGGAGTACCCAAGCATGGATAGATTTAACCATCAGTTGGGTATTTTTTGCTCTCATGCTGGGTTGAACTCTGGTTATTTTTTGCTCTCATGCTGGGTTGAACTCTGGTTATTTTTTGCTCTCATGCTGGGTTGAACTCTGGGTATTTTTTGCTCTCATGCTGTGTTGAACTCTGGGTATTTTTTGCTCTCATGCTGGGTTGAACTCTGGGTAGTTTTCTGCTCTCATGCTGGGTTGAACTCTGGGTAGTTTTTGCTCTCATGCTGGGTTGAACTCTGGGTAGTTTTTGCTCTCATGCTGGGTTGAACTATGGGTATTTTTTGCTCTCATGCTGGGTTGAACTCTGGGTAGTTTTTGCTCTCATGCTGGGTTGAACTCTGGGTAGTTTTTGCTCTCATGCTGGGTTGAACTCTGGGTAGTTTTTGCTCACATGCTGGGTTGAACTCTGGGTATTTTTTGCTCTCATGCTGGGTTGAACTCTGGGTATTTTTTGCTCTCATGCTGGGTTGAACTCTGGGTATTTTTTGCTCTCATGCTGGGTTGAACTCTGGGTATTTTTTGCTCTCATGCTGGGTTGAACTCTGGGTATTTTTTGCTCTCATGCTGGGTTGAACTCTGGGTATTTTTTGCTCTCATGCTGGGTTGAACTATGGGTATTTTTTGCTCTCATGCTGGGTTGAACTCTGGGTATTTTTTGCTCTCATGCTGGGTTGAACTCTGGGTATTTTTTGCTCTCATGCTGGGTTGAACTATGGGTATTTTTTGCTCTCATGCTGGGTTGAACTCTGGGTATTTTTTAAAAATGTAATCCTTAGCTTATTAAGGGTGTGGCTTTCAACTAGATCTAATTGGCCACCCGTAAGAGTAAATGTAATTCCTGTTCATTATCTTAAGTTTACATACTGCAAATGTTTCTGTAATATTATAATTTATTACAAATTATAGCTCTCTTTGTTATAAATTATAATGAGGCAAACCACCTTATTGTGTCCAAACAATAGGATTTACATAGGTGTTAAGGGAACTCTGGTTCCCGAGTGGCACAGCGGTACAGACCCGGGTTCGATCCTGGGCTGTATCACAACCTGCCATGATCAGGAGTCCCTTCAGGCGGCACACAATTGGCCAAGTGTTGTCCGAGTTAGGGGAGGGTTTGGCCGGGGGGGCTTTACAAGTAGGCAGTCACTGTAAATAAGAATTTGTTCTTAACTGACTTGCCTAGTTAAATAAATCAAATACACTTCTGTAAGCCTCATTGAATTTAAAGAAGTGTCAATGTTCAACCTTAACATGTGGAAACTATACAACAGAACAGATGAACAAGAATGACATTTACTCTAACAGGTGGTCAAAAATAATCTGAATGCCACGCCCCTACTAAACTACAACTCCAGTCTTCTGATCTGACCCGCTGAATCATATGTCAATAACCCAGCACCAATAACCCAGCATCAATAACCCAGCACCAATAACCCAGCATCAATAACCCAGCATCAATAACCCAGCACCAATAACCCAGCATCAATAACCCAGCACCAATAACCCAGCACCAATAACCCAGCATCAATAACCCAGCACCAATAACCCAGCATCAATAACCCAGGACCAATAACCCAGCACCAATAACCCAGCACCAATAACCCAGCATCAATAACCCAGCATCAATAACCCAGCATCAATAACCCAGCACCAATAACCCAGCATCAATAACCCAGCACCAATAACCCAGCACCAATAACCCAGCATCAATAACCCAGCACCAATAACCCAGTAGTTTTTAAAGGAAACAACCCAACTAAGTGACCCAATGCCTGCAACCCAGCAGTTGGGTCAACCAAACAACCAACATTTTTTTAGAGTGTAGTAACAGGGCGTCCTTTTCATCTATTCCCACCCCTCCTTCTTCATCCATCCATCTATTCACATCTCTTCCCCTGCATATTGACCACCTACCTTTCTTCCTCCCATTAATCTACCTCTCCTTTCTTTCATCTCTTCTTTGCACTTCTTTGCAACGATGTCATGCTCCAACATTTCATTTTCCCACCATGCCATCATTACCTCCCTGCACCTCTGCTCCATCCCTCCTTTCATCCCCCATTTCATCCCTCCTATCTGCCATCCCTCTTTTCTCCTCTTCTCTCTGATAGGCCAACCCCTACAGGGCCTTATCTTTGCCCTCCAGACCTCCACTGGCATCTCTCGTTTTTGGAGGAGAGCAAACAAACAAGGGACTAGAGAGAGGGATGTACAGGAGAGGAATAAATAAAGTGGTTGATGCGGCCCGGCTTGTCCCGTCTCAGAGAGAGAGAGAGGGATAGAGGGATGAAAGGGGGGAGGGAGGTAGGGATGGTGGGATTAGTTCCGAGCTAGTGCTGGTGAATAGAAAGGGAATAAGCCTTCAGAGAGAGGAGCTGAGAACAGGAAAAGGGCAGGGATGACCCTAGACCAGACGGTCTATTTCTCTCTCTTTTTTTCTTTCTAGTCACTCTCTCTTGCTTCCATTTTCTTTCTATCAACCTCACTCTATCTCTTCCTCTCTATTGAACCCTGTATTTGTCTATTTCTCTGCCAATATCCCCCTCTTTCTGCTATCTTTCGGCTTCATATACTCTGTCTTCTAGTCTCGGGTCAAATTTTTCTACATCTATCACCCTTTTTTACTTTTCATCTCCCTCTATCCCTCTTTCTTGCTCATACATAACTCCTCCCTCTGTCTATCTAACTGGTTTTACATTCATTACTACCCTCTATCCCTCCTCCCCTCCTCCCCTCCCTCCCTCCTCCCTTCCTCCTCCCATCCCTCCCTCCCTCCCTCCTCCCGTCCCTCCCTCCCTCCCATCCCTCCCTCCCTCCCTCCCTCCTCCCATCCCTTCCTCCCTCCTCCCATCCCTCCTTCCCTCCTCCCATCCCTCCCATCCCATCCCTCCCCTCCCTCCCCTCCCTGCCTCCCTCCCCTCCCTCCCTCCCTCCCTCCCTCCCTCCCTCCCTCCCTCCCTCCCTCCCTCCTCCCATCCCTCCCTCCTCCCATCCCCCTCCCTCCCTCCCTCCCTCCCATCTCTCCACCCATCCCTCCCTCCCTTCCTCCCTCTTCTCACCCCTCCCTCCCTCCACCCCTCCACCCATCCTTCTATCCCTCCTCCCCTCCCCCATCCCTCATCCCATCCCTCCCTCCTTCCCTCCAACCATCCTTCTATCCCTCCTCCCCTCCCTCCCATCGCTCCCTCCCTCCCTCCCTCCACCCATCCCTCCCTACCTCCATCAGAAGATAAAACACTCCCTCCTCTTTCTCATAAATTGAAACGGGTAAAACAAATCATTGCAATCACACACTCTCACCTTTACGACGTACATTTATAGCGAGACATCGATTGCATTTCCATCCCATAGGGCTGTCTGTAACGTGACTGAGAGGGGAAATGATTATAGATCTAGTCTCCGGACCCCAGTTAAAATCGACGACCCAGAGCGTTAGTGTCTCATTGTGAACCGGTTTGACACTACTTATCTGTTATCAAAACTCTTAAGGGACGTTATTCAATCAAACCGGAAGTGCAGATGATTCCTATTTGAGGTTAGGTCCGTTAGGAGAAACAATTCCCAATACTGAATTTGAATGAATATCTGATTTTGTCTAACATGATAAATGTTATGTAATTTGTAAAAATGAATCCTGAACACACTTGTACACACTAAGACACGTTGTAAGACAAGGGTGTGGTCTCTCTCTCTCCTCTCTCCTCTCTCCTCTCTCCCATACAGTTATGGGAGAGTCTATGCAACAGCAGACCCATATCACCACACGATTGGTCCTGCGGCCACGTACAGTGTGGGTACTATGGTGAGTCCTTTGTCCTCTTCTGCTACTTTGACCACTGCTTACTAGAACGTATTCATATTTAACACTAAGGCGTCATCCAGAATGTCACCCTATTCCATATTGGCCCTGATCAAAAGTAGTGCACTCTATAGAGGATAGGGTGCCATTTGAGATGCAGACTAGTAGTCCGAGCGCTATAGAAAGTGTTTGGGCTCTTTTAAAGATACATGATATAACTACAATGTATGATAAATGTAATATATTCATTATGTACAGATTCATATAAATGAAAATAGAATGGACACTTGTGAGGAGAATTGAATTGTGATTTTTCAATGTGAGATTTAAAGCTGACTTGTTTCAGTAAATGAACCAGACACATTGTTGTCTTATTCTTTAACCCCTTTCAATTTTAATTGGCCTGAATCTCTTTGCTTGAAATTGAAATGAGACCTGTACATCCTCCACTATCAGTGGAGTCTCCCAAATTTCCACAGGAAGAAATAGTCAATTGGTTAATGTTTGTTTTTAGCTAGATTTTGCAGCTAACATCAAAGATGAAAAAATATCTTGCTGATAAAAAAGAGAGCCCCCCCCCCCCAAAAAAAGAGAAAAAAAAATAAAAAACAATTTGTTTTCATTCCCGGGTGTGGATAAGGACTTCCTCCAAAAATGAACGACCATTAAGTGCATGCAGTGGCGTGCCATGAGAGATTAAAGGAAGAAGAAATATATAAAGAGAGAAGAAAAATGACACCCAGTTCCCCTTAGCTCTGTTGGAGAAGCTGATTGGATGAGAGGTCTTGCCTTAGACAGATGTGCATGGTGTTGTGTGCAGACACGCGCGTGATGCCGGAAAGCGCACCCCCCCCCCCCCGTTCCTTCCCCCTTCTCCCTTACCGAGCGACCCCCCCCCTCGTGCAGCTGCTAGCTAAAAGCTTTCATTAATTATTCGACTCATTTTTTTCCTATTCATTTACTTAATTAAAACTGTGACCTGTGTTTTTTTATTCCCTTATTCCTTTTCTTCTCTTTTTTCTCAAAATGTTCCTCCCTTTTTCCTAACTATACGTACACTGCAGATGTTTTACCACCATCACGCCCAAACAAACCAAACTGTTATCCATACACCACTACAGTAAAAAGCACAGAATGTTAGGAGAAAGACGGATAGGCTGAATGGGAATAGAAGAGGGTGGGGTACAGTATCAATCTGGCCCAAACACTAAGGCGGAACAACAAGTGACAAGATGGCTAAATGCCATCTTGTAGAATCACTGAACAAGAACAAACATTTACTAAAAGAGAGAGCGAAACTGAGTAGGAGAGAAATATTTAATCATATCTAATGATGTTTGATGAGTAGTTCCTGGGTTAAGAGTCTTGTTAATGAGGTCCAGGGAGGTTAGAGCAGAGCTAGCTGCTTCCCTCTGCAGTTGGGCTGGAGAAGATATGAGAGGAGAAGATAGGAGAGGCAGATAATCATCTATGCCACTTTTAATGAGGGGCTCTGGGCAGCGGGACAGATTTAGGCAACCATGTCTGTACTAGGATACTTGTATAACCTGCTTGGGGGCAGAGAGAGGGGTAGCAGCAGAGGAGCGGGAGAGGTGTAGAGGAGGGTAGGCAAGAGGCAGGGGGGCAGAGAGAGGGGCGGGGACAGAGAGAGGGGCAGGGGCAGAGAGAGGGAGGCAGAGTGAGGGGTGCATGTTGTGTATAAATCGTGATCTGGACATGAAAGAGAATTAGCTACTGTATATCTGATTCAATGACCTATTTAGAATTTGTAGTTTTGATTGAAGTTTCTAGTTTTGATTGAAGAGTCAAACTTTAGAGAATTTAGTCACTGCTTAGTAAGAATCTTACGACCAATCACTTTTCAACTCCTTCCATTCCTTTCTCACAAACATAACGCCACATTCATACGCACGCACACAAACACATTAACGTCTCCAGGACTCATCTCCTCTCAATTTCCACCAACACTCCAACCTTTGCAACAAAATAAAAAAAGTAAAAAGGGAAGAAAGTTTTGAGGGGAAAAAGGAAACAGAAGCCAATATAATATTCTATAAACCAAGCTTCCATACTGAATACTGATTGGAGCTTTTTTCATCTTTGACGTTGCAGGCTAGCCTATACAGAGGAGGTTGCAGTCGCTTCACTCCCTACTAGAGAGAGCGAGAGAGGGACAAACGCCTCCCTCCTTCTGCCCCCCAGCAAAACAAACTAACAAACAAACAAAAACAACTTTCAAACTAAACTCATACTTCCTGGTGGAAAACAAAAACAACTATCAAACTCAACTCATACTTCCTATTGGAAAACAAAAACAACTATCAAACTAAACTCATACTTCCTATTGGAAAACAAAAACAACTATCAAACTAAACTCATACTTCCTATTGGAAAACAAAAACAACTATCAAACTCAACTCATACTTCCTGGTGGAAAACAAAAACAACCATCAAACTAAACTCATACTTCCCATTGGAAAACAAAAACTAGAACAAAACACTTCCAGCTCCAAAAAACACATGAACCCCTTGTCAAGAATCTCTCAAATTGATGTCTCATTTTAAGAGTTTTATTTGACTATATGCATTGTCTTTCATCGCTGTATTGTAAATGATGCTATTTTGAATTTCCTGTATTTCTCTGGGTTGAGATTGATGGTTTATTGAATGTAAGAAAGCACATAGTGAGAGAGAGAGAAATTGGAGATGAGGGAATACATGTAGGTCTCTCACTTTTCTCTCTCTTCAATAAATGTTAAAATATTGTCATTAATTGAACTCTTTCTCATTGACAATAGTATTTCATGGTGCGGTTTGCTGCCTCTGTATAATGTGAGTCAATCAGAGGGAATTCACCAACAAACAGAGAAATGCTGCCACTGTATTTTCCTCTCTGTAAGTGTGTGCTCTCAAACTCGGCTCCTGTGGGATGTGTCTGTGATTGCGGGTTTTAATTCCAACCCATTTTCTGTACCCTTATTGTTTCAATTAGTCATTTTCCCAATATACATTAAGCCCGCTAATGGTCAGCAATTCCAGTTTAAGCAACAAATTTCAAACTGGGTTTTATTAAGTAAGTAAATGGTACAGCCGGCCAATTTCATCCCCTTAAGGGTATTGGCTGGACCCAAAGCCTACAGAGCAGACCAATAATAACAAGCCTTTAGTTTGTAGACCTGAGACTTCTTAGGCTAATGAGAGAAACAGAAACTCACTCAGCTGGGTGGTTGTCTCTAGCTCAGTTGATAGATTATGGTGTTTGCAAACTCAAGACAGTGGGTTTGATTCCTGTGACCACCCATGTGTAAAGAAATGTATGCACTCATGACTGTAAGTTGCTTTGGATAAAAGCATCTGTTAAATGGCTTGTATTATATATAAAGAGGAGTATGAGCTGCAACAAAATGGCTGACAGGATGTAGTATTGTAGAACTCTGTGCAGGAGGAAGTGATGTATGGTAGTGGAGTGGAGGAGAACCAGAGACAGAAGAGAAAGCAAGACACTCGACTTGCTAATTTCTTCTGATAGGGGCAGGGCCACTCTGGCCTACTTATTGCCCCCACCCACGGAGGTGGTGCCCCAGAGCGAGACATCACACTGGCAAAAAAATGTTGGTCGAGCAGATCAGACAGGGCAGGTGGGGTGAGTGGGGAGGGGACACTAAGTAGACCAGAGCCAGCTGTACCCGTTCTTGCTTGAGCATGCCAGATATTATGGAGGAAAGCATGCTCACGGGAGAGAGGGGATGCCCACTTAAACAGACAGGAACCTTGACAAAAACAATTCACTGGTTAACGGCCTGAGTAAACTATCTTATTTCTCCACCATCTTTGGGAGAGCTATGGCAGCCATTGCTGTGTGGCCTGGGCAGCAGCAGCATTGTGTCAGAGAGAGAGCATTGATTGTGGCACTGAGCCAGAGGCAGAAAGTATCCCATCTCCACAGAATGGCTTTAAAGGTACAGCACTCTAACTTTGCTTGCACCTTGAGGAAGCTAGGCAAATTGCAGCACATTGTTTCCACACACAAACGGAAAGTGAGCGTACATTTTTTGCAACCAGCAATCAGAACGATTTATATATGTTTGACCCTTGCCCCAATCTGCCATTGTTGGTTGTGCTCGAGAAGGAGATGACCACGCCTCTGAGTGACACTGGAAGAGAGGGAGGCTTCCCAGCAGAAGCCAAACTGTCTTTTGTTGTCAAATAGAAAGGCTACATTTTCAATGCAATTTGTATGCACCCAAAATGTTTTTTTTAGGTGGAATTTTTTTTTTTCCACTATTACTGCAGATATATTATGGACATTTTCTGAAATTACAATGCAAAAATATGACATCATGTTCTGTTAAAGCGGAACACAGCGTTTCTTTTACACAATGACACTTTGTATGGTTTCCATTTTCCTCTACCAAATAAGCTACAGTATCTACAAAATAAGCAATAATACTTCATGTTGATATTGCTGTGCATTCTTTCATTGGTCAGTTTTTCTTTTCAGAACGAGTCCTTAAATATCTCAAGTCATTATTTTTCGCCATGCCAAAATGAATGATTAACACTATTCAACAAAGAGGATGTTGAAGGGAAATGTTGATGGTTACTTGTGGTGTTATCAAAATGATAGATATATGATTTAAGATGAGCGAAAGGACCCTGAACTCTCTTCTTCACACTCATTTGTTTTTTAAAGGCTGCATGCAGTCTTTCTAAAGTCATTTTTAAATCATCACTGTATGTCTAATATATCACTGTATGTGTTTATTTCATTAAAATAACTCCAAATATATTTTTCATGATTTATTTACCTGATCCTCCTTTAGCTCAGTCTGATCATGTGGGCGTGTTGATACAAATGTAAATATATTGACATACACAGCCCTGATTGGCGGATAGGATCATCTAGACTAAAATTTGACCCACTTACCCCTTCAAAGTATGACTGGTCATTGGTCAGAATAATCAGATCAGATTGTGATGTCATGATCTGGGCCAAAAACTCCATCCCACCTGAACAGGCTGAAATTCCAGGCATTTATATTTCCAAACAGCTTTTACACAAAAAGGGCATTATTATAATTTTCACAATTTCAGAGTGTGGAGTATAATTTAAATATAAAAACATTTAAAGTGGAAAATCACGTGGTTGACTGCACTGCTGCTTTAATGGATCAAAGTGTCTCTGTTTTTGTTGAGACTACCATGTCTCGTCCCCTGAGATTGGCTAGTGTTCTTTACTGGAATAATAACCACACTATAGGCTTGTACGATATGGAAGAGAGAAGAGCACAGGCAGATAGACACACATACTGTATTGATTAGGCCATTGAGTTGTTACCTTGCATGGTAGCATGCTGTGTTCCAGTCCCAGACACTGTCCCATATAGACAGTCTGATTACCGGAGACCTCGGGTGCATCCCAATTGAACTGAGATTTTTGACCCTATGGGCCCTGGTTAAAAGTATGGCACTCGAAAGGGAATAGAGTGACATTTGGGACACACCCTTTAGGTGCATAGGTGGGAGGGCAGAGAGAGAGGGAGGTAGGTGCTTTTAGATTTGTGACTGACATTAGGAAGGATGTTAGGACTCCCATAGGAGAAGATGTTCAGTCTTACTGAGATAAAGTAGGAGGCGGGAGGGGAGTGTAAGAGACTACCATGTAGCTGGTATCGATTGATCCCTATCTACCGGCATCAATCTTGGATCTACTGACAGTTAAGGGGGAAAAGGTTTGGGATGGGGAACGATTTGTGATGTTACACCTCACACACCTGACCAAGCTCAGCTCTGTGAGGGTATTGGGTGAAACTTCTCTCGCTTTCTCTCTCTCGCTCTCTCTTTGTCTCTCTCTCCATAACTCTCTCTTTGTCTCTCTCTCCATATCTCTATCTCTTTGTCTCTCTCTCCATGTCTCTCTCCATATATCTCTCTTTGTCTCTCTCTCTATATCTCTCTCTTTGTCTCTCTCTCCATATCTCTCTCTCCATGTCTCTCTCTCCAATATCTTTCTCTCCATATCTCTCTCTCCATATATCACTCTCTTTGTCTCTCTCCATATCTTTCTCTCCATATGTCCCTCTCTTTGCCTCTCTCTCCATATCTCTCTCTCCATATCTCCTTCTTTGTCTCTCTCTCCATATCTTTCTCTCCATATCTTTCTCTCCATAACTCTCTCTCCATATCTCTCTCTCTCTTTGTCTCTCTCTCCATATCTCTCTCTCTTTGTCTCTCTCTCCATATCTCTCTCTCTTTGTCTCTCTCTCCATCTCTCTCTTTGTCTGTCTCTCCATATCTCTCTCTCCATAGCTCTCTCGCCATATGTCTCTCTCTATCTCTTTGTCTCTCTCTCTTTGTCTCTCTCTCCATATGTCTCTCTCTTTGTCTCTCTCTCCATATCTCTCTCTCCATATGTCTCTCTCTTTGTCTCTCTCTCCATATCTTTCTCTCCATATCTCTCTCTCCATATCTCTCTCTTTGTCTCTCTCTCCATATCTCTCTCTCTTTGTCTCTCTCTCCATATGTCTCTCTCTTTGTCTCTCTCTCCATATCTCTCTCCACATCTCTCTCTTTGTCTCTCTCTCCATATCTTTCTCTCCATATCTCTCTCTCCATATCTCTCTCCATATCTCTCTCTTTGTCTCTCTCTCCATATCTCTCTCTCCATAACTCTCTCTCCATATCTCTCTCTCCATATCTCTCTCTTTGTCTCTCTCTCCATATCTCTCTCTCTTTGTCTCTCTCCATATCTCTCTCTTTGTCTCTCTCTCCATATCTCTCTCTCTGTCTCTCTCTCTATATCTCTCTCTTTGTCTCTCTCTCTGTCTCTCTCTCCATATCTCTCTCTCTTTGTCTCTCTCTCCATATCTCTCTCCATATCTCTCTTTGTTTCTCTCTCCATCTCTCTCTCTCTCTCTTTGTCTCTCTCTCCATATGTCTCTCTCTTTGTCTCTCTCTCCATATCTCTCTCCATGTCTCTCTCTCTCCATATCTCTCTCTCTCTCTTTGTCTCTCTCTCCATATCTCTCTCTCCATATCTCTCTCTTTGTCTCTCTCTCCATATCTCTATCTCTTTGTCTCTCTCTCCATGTCTCTCTCCATATATCTCTCTTTGTCTCTCTCTCTATATCTCTCTCTTTGTCTCTCTCTCCATATCTCTCTCTCCATGTCTCTCTCTCCAATATCTTTCTCTCCATATCTCTCTCTCCATATATCACTCTCTTTGTCTCTCTCCATATCTTTCTCTCCATATGTCCCTCTCTTTGCCTCTCTCTCCATATCTCTCTCTCCATATCTCCTTCTTTGTCTCTCTCCATATCTCTCTCTCCACGTCTCTCTCTCCATATCTCTCTCTCCATATCTCTCTCTCTTTGTCTCCCCTCATATCTCTCTCCAACTCTCTCTCCATCTCTCTCTCTCTTTGTCTCTCTCTCCATATCCCTCTCTCTGTCTCTCTCTCCATATCTCTCTCTCCATTTCTCTCTCTCCATTTCTTTCTCTTCATATCTCACTCTACACATGTCTCTCTCTCTTTGTCTCTCTCTCCATATCTCTCTCCATGTCTCTCTCTCTCCATATCTCTCTCTCTCTCTTTGTCTCTCTCTCCATATCTCTCTCTCCATATCTCTCTCTTTGTCTCTCTCTCCATATCTCTCTCTCTATTTGGCTCTCTCTCCATATCTCTCCATATCTCTCTCTCCATATCTCTCTCTCCATAAATCTCTCTCCATATCTTTCTCTCCATATCTCTCTCTCCATATCTCTCTCCATATCTCTCTCTTTGTCTCTCTCTCCATAACTCTCTCTCTTTGTCTCTTTCTCCACATCTCTCTCTCTTTGTCTCTCTCTCCACGTCTCTCTCCATATCTCTCTCTCCATATCTCTCTCTCGTTGTCTCTCTCCATATCTCTCTCTCCACGTCTCTCTCTCCATATCTCTCTCTCCATATCTCTCTCTCTTTGTCTCCCCTCATATCTCTCTCCAACTCTCTCCATCTCTCTCTCTCTTTGTCTCTCTCTCTTTGTCTCTCTCTCCATATCCCTCTCTCTGTCTCTCTCTCCATATCTCTCTCTCCATTTCTCTCTCTCCATTTCTTTCTCTTCATATCTCACTCTCCATATCTCTCTCTCTTTGTCTCTATCTCCATATCTCTCTCTCTTTGTCTCTCTCTCCATATCTCTCTCTCTTTGTCTCTCTCTCTCCATATGTCTCTCTCTCCCAGAGAGAGGGAACGACAGAGGGGGGAGAGAGCGAGAGAGAGAGAGAGAGAGAGAGAGAGAGAGAGAGAGAGAGGGGGGCAAGAGAGAGGGGGAGAAAGAAAGAGGTGGGAGAGAGAGATAGGGGAGAGAGAGAGGGGAGAGAGGGAGAGAGAGGGGGGGAGAGAGAGAGGGGGGAGAGAGAGAGGGGGAGAGATAGGGAGAGAGAGAGAGAAAGAAAGAGAGCAGGTCATTGTGACAATTAAATAGTGTCTCCTCGTCCCACAACCTCTTACAACACTGATGATGTTCCCCTCACACACACACACACACACACACACACACACACACACACACACACACACACACACACACACACACACACACACACACACACACACACACACACACACACACACACACACACACACACACACACACACACACTTCTACAGACAAACAGGTACATTCTCATCTACACACAGACGTTCACACACACCCACACACACGCACACACACGTTGTATGATGGGATCGTAAAGAAGGGAGTCAGTGGCGGCGGGCCGCGAGAGAAGTAAGGAGACTGTATAGAGGAACAGCCACCGAGGCAATTTACTCCACAGATTAGCGATAACAGAGCTCAGTCAATAAGCACTGATCTCATTTGAAGATACACCAGACTGACTCCACCACACACAAGCACAGGCATACACACACCTCTATGGCTGTTTTGTCTATTTCTCCAGACTCTCTTTATTCTCCCGTTCTGTTCCCAATGATCAGAAGGCCATTGTGAAATATGGATTGGATAAACTGCATCTCCTCCACTCTCTCTCTTCTCCCTCTCTTCTCCTTTTAAAGTGAAGAGATGTAATTCTAACCCCCATGTCCTTGGGGTTCTGTTAAATTTCACACTTAGGATTCACTTCTCATACACTTAAGTTTTCACTCATAGATGTATATTATTAGCCTGGTGGAACCAGCCTGATTGTTGACCAAGTATTGTATGTTCTGTTTTGTATTATTCCGAACATGTGTCTGGCTGTCTTATGTGCTTACTGTACTGTCCATCACCCAATTTATCCTCAAGCCTCAAGGATTGAGTCATATATTTTCAAAAACATGTAAACAAACATGTACATCTCTGTCTCTAAATGTACACATCCTACTACCTAGCTGTTGTTTGATTCAGATTGTACCGTACAGAATCTGATCTATCCGGTTATTACTAGAGCTTCTATCTTCTTAGTACAATATCTGGGGCTTGTTACATAACCCAAAGGGCAACCGAGGGGGCTTCAAATGTTCAGAGTTGTTGTGTAGGTCTCATTGCTGTTGATCTGTTCATATTAATAGATTACGGTACACCTTAACCTTTGGCAGATTCAACGTCAAAACGTCTTTCAGAAGCTTGGCTCACACCTCCAATATATCCAGTAAAAAATGTTTTACATATCCATCGAAAATATTTCAGTATTTATATAAAACATTTTCAATCACTCTTGGAATTAATGGTGACTCGAGGAACCCTGGAGTTCCTCAAGGAACCATTGCTAGTCAATGTTTCATATTTGCACCTGCGGTGAGTTGAGGCGTTCTTGGAGGAACCTATAATATTATTTAAGAGTTTGACTCTTGTGTCAATCTAATTACATGATAAATCAGTCCCCATCAAAATCAGTCAGTTTAAGCTGCAGATTTCAGTCTCAGTCCCCATCAAAATCAGTCAGTTTAAGCTGCAGATTTCAGTCTCAGTCCCCATCAAAATCAGTCAGTTTAATCTACAGATTTCAGTCTCAGTCCCCATCAAAATCAGTCAGTTTAATCTACAGATTTCAGTCTCAGTCCCCATCAAAATCAGTCAGTTTAAGCTGCAGATTTCAGTCTCAGTCCCATTCAAAATCAGTCAGTTTAATCTACAGATTTCAGTCTCAGTCCCCATCAAAATCAGTCAGTTTAAGCTGCAGATTTCAGTCTCAGTCCCATTCAAAATCAGTCAGTTTAATCTACAGATATCAGTCTCAGTCCCCATCAAAACCAGTCAGTTTAATCTACAGATTTCAGTCTCAGTCCCCATCAAAACCAGTCAGTTTAATCTACAGATTTCAGTCTCAGTCCCCATCAAAATCAGTCAGTTTAAGCTGCAGATTTCAGTCTCAGTCCCATTCAAAATCAGTCAGTTTAATCTACAGATTTCAGTCTCAGTCCCAATCAAAATCAGTCAGTTTAATCTACAGATATCAGTCTCAGTCCCCATCAAAATCAGTCAGTTTAGTCTACAGATATCAGTCTCAATCCACAACATATCAGTCTCACCTATGTTGGCCTTCTGCATCTGCGGTGGAAAGTGGCAGAGCTACAACTCTGTTTGTCAGACCAAAAATTGCATTTCTCATAAAAACAGTTTGGTCTACTAACTTTATGGAAAGATGGGATTCTCACAAACAGGATGTTGTTCTCTGTTTTGCTCTACGACCCCCACAAGCCTCATGGGACACGTCTGAAGTTGGTACCGACGATGTGCCATCTTCGGTCTGTACCATCCGAACCGTTCGGGCTACAAACTAATATGACCCCACTATGGAAAGGGGAGACTCTCACGAACATGATGGTGTTCTCCATTTTGCCTCCAATTTTCTCATAGGCTGCCACCGCTACAATATATTATTAAAAAGGTTCAAAATGGAACCCCTCCCATTGCAAAAAAAGGTTTTGGTTTGAACCTTTGCACATGGGGTTCCTCGAAGACCCTTTTCAGAGGGGTTCCTCAAGGAACGTTTTTCAACTAGAAAAGGTTCTGCCTGGGGCAATCCAAAAAGTTGGGGCAGGACCAAGTTTGGGAAACCCTGCTCGAGAACACTCTCAGTAGACCTATAACCTTAACTTGTACAAACAGCTGTTCTGTGGTAGTGGGATACCAACTCTGATGTTGCGGTTATATTTTCATGTAAGTAATATTCTGGTGTGGCATACTGTATGTTTACTTGTATTCTATATTTCTAACCTCTTCCATGGCACTTGACACATTTCTTTCAGAGTTAAAGTTATTTTGGTTTGTTTTCTACAAGGTGTGCTTTTTTCCAATAATCATTATCTTCCACTACTTGTGTGTTATTACATAATTAAAAGCGTTATAGCATAGCATTTATTAGTATATCAAATGGATTATACTGCTATTATTGAGAAAATTGAGAAAGAAAATGAAAACTAAAATGTTCTTCCTTTTATAAAAGTATATCATGACCTATAGGGGTTAAAAGTGGGGACATGACTTAAATGCTTTCACCTTTTTGTTGATAGTTTTACAGAAGGGGAGAGATGGTTTGCTTCCCAAATGGCACCCTATTCCCTATGGGCCCTGGTCTAATGTAGTGCACTATATAAGGAATAGGTTGCTGGTTGAGACCCAACCATGGCTTACCATGTCATTCTATGTGTCTATGGCTCGATGTGAAGTGTATTATCATGATATACTACTCTGCGTGTCTGTACAATGGTCCAAATAACCTAGAGGAGTTCAAGCACTATGTGTTTTTTTATTTGATGTTGATTTGTTTTGTTTGTTGCTTTTTGTCGTAAACGTCTTTACAACGCTCCTAAAACTCAAAGAGCGCTTGGAGAAGCATCCTGGGTAGTATGACTGCAGAGGCGAGATAGAGAAGGACGTGGCTCTATAAAATGCTGCTCTTTTCTCTTTTTTCCCCATCCCTCCATCTGCACCTGGATGTCTGATGAAGGAGAGAACCCCACCCTGAAAACATGTCTTCTTCAAGAGTTTATGAAAAGGCGAAATATCAAATTCCCATATTTTGGTTTTTAACTGTTTGTCCCAAATATCCCCAGACTATTTTTATCACTATGAACTTAAAATTGATATATTTTATTAAATTAGGCGATTCAGTGTATTTGTTTTCAAAGGACATAACTTATCTTATATCTTCCTAGGGCCCAGTCAGTGCTGAGAGTGGAGACATTGAGACATGTTTTATTGAGAGGAGAGCGGAGCTGAGTCGGTCCACTGGCCAGATTGCAGAACTCTGCTCTAACTGAATCTTACCGCCTTATGGCCGATTGACGTGATAAAAGGCCTGGTCTCGCATGGCTGCGTAGGCGACCATTAAATGATTGCCACTTTAATTGGCTCTGTTAATGCAGTCATTTGTAAGATGGCACCACGGGCCACGGGCCAGCCACAAAATGGCTGCCATCGGCTCCCTCAGCTAATCTCTCCCTCTTCCACAACAATCCATTAATGTATACCTTAATTCCATTCCACTGACCCAAGTCAATGTCCATAGCCCATAGCCCATACACCACCAGAGGTAGTGGTCACCGTTTGTATTGATATAACTCTCTCTGGCTGGGAAGTTTATTTGCTTCGTAAATCATCATTATCTCTCCCATGTAAAGTAACAGAGATGGCTTTTCTCAATGGAATACCAGGTGACAGTATTCTGGTAGATATTAGGAAGAGCCACAATGCTAACGCCAAAGGAGCCATGTGGGATAAAAAAAAATCTAAACTCGACTGTAGGCCTCTCATTGCCGTATCCTTTGAATAAAAAGCCAAACTTGCGGTGCAGATGTTCATGGAAAGAGAAATCTAAAATCTCCAGTATGCTTCTTTGGTTTGATTCAATCGATATGTTCATTTTTCATTGTGTGTAGCTAGCTAGATGCAGAGAGCTGAGTCGTTTCAATATACAGTACCAGTCAAAAGTTTGGACTCATTCAAGGGTTTTTCTTTATTTTTAAAATGTTCTACATTGTAGAATAATAGTGAAGACATCAAAACTTTGAAATAACACATGGAATGGAATCATGTAGAGTCGTAACCAAAAAAGTGTAAAACAAATCAAAATATATTTTATATTTGAGATTCTTCAAAGTAGCCACCCTATGCCTTGATGACAGCGGTGCACACTCATGGCATTCTCTCAACCAGCTTCATGAGGTAGTCACCTGGAATGCATTTCAATTAACAGGTGTGCCTTGTTAAAAGTAGTTAATTTGTGGGATTTCTTTCCAACTTAATGCATTTGAGCCAGTCAGTTGTGTTGTTACAAGGTAGGGGTGGTATACAGAAGATAGCCCTATTTGGTAAAAAAACAAGTCCATATTATGAACAGTTGAAATAAGCAAAAAGAAATTACAGTCCATCGTTACTTTAAGACGTGAAGGTCAGTCAATCCGGAAAATTTCGAGAACTTTGAACATTTCTTCAAGTGCAGTCGCAAAAACCATCAAACGCTATGATGAAACTGGCTCTCTTTACGCCACAGGAAAAGAAGACCCAGAGTTACCTCTGCTGCAGAGGGTAAGTTCATTACAGTTATCAGCCTCAGAAATCGGCAATTAACTGCACATCAGATTGCACCTCACAGAGTTCAAGTACAGACATATCTCAACATCAACTGTTCAGGTGGAGACTGCGTGAATCAGGCCTTCATGGTCTAATTATTGCAACGAAACCACTACTAAAGGACACCAATAAGAAGAAGAGACTTAGACTGGTGGACATTAGACTGGTGGAAATTTGTCCTTTGGTCCTTTGAGATTTTTGGTTCCAACCGCCGTGTCTTTGTGAGACGCAGAGTAGGTGAACGGAGGATCTCCTCATGTGTGGTTCCCACCGTGAAGCATGGAGGACGAGGTGTGATGGTGTGGGGGTACTTTGCTGGTGACAATGTTGGTGATTTATTTCAAATTCAAGGCACACTTAAACAGCATGGCTCCATCCCATCTGGTTTGCGCTTAGCGGGACTATCATCTGTTTTTCAACAGGACAATGACCCAACACACCTCCAGGCTGTGTAAGGGCCATTTGACCAGAAGGAGAGTGATGGAGTGCTGCATCAGATGACCTGGCCTCCACAATCACCCGACCTCAACCCAATTAAGATGGTTTGGGATGAGTTGGACCGCAGAGTGAAGGAAAAGCAGCCAACAAGTGCTCAGCATATGTAAGAACTCCTTCAAGACTGTTGGAAAAGCATTCAAGGTGAAGCTGGTTGAGAGAACGCCAAGAGTGTGCAAAGATGTCATCAAGGCCCTTGAATGAGTGTCCAAACGTTTTACTGGTACTGTTTGTCTGTGCGACTTTGTTCTGTTTGAAACAAACTATGTTGCAGTTTTACATGTCAGGGGATTTCTTTAAAAAGTATATTTGACTAAAACTACAAGCAAAATACCTCCAAACACTGTGTTTATGTACACATGTATTGCAAATGATCTTTTGTATGTGTATTATATATCTACTCACCTGTGAAGTGGTCATCATCACAGTGTATTTACTATACTTCTGTGTTATTACTGTTCTGTGTTTAAAGTTAGTACTTTCCAGATATGCCCAGAAGCCTTCTTGTATCAGGCTACACTACTGTACTTTATCAATACTCTGTACTGTATGTAACTGTTACTCTTGACAAAAGAGAAAGTTTCTCATTCATCTCAGCCCGATATCAAAGGTTTATATCAAACGAATATATCATTTTTAACTGTTGATCCTCAAACTCAATATACTTTGTCTTTAAAACAAGTCACCCCCAGGCTTCACGTTCGTCTATTCTTTCAAGGATGCTGATGCCATTAGTAACGCAAGGTGATTCTGCTTTGCTTTCTGAAACATGACAGATGATTCAGCCGACTCTACCACTTCTTTTCTCTCTCTCTCTCTCTCTCTCTCTCTCTCTCTCTCTCTCTCTCTCTCTCTCTCTCTCTCTCTCGCTTTCAGGAAGAGAGAAGGAGCTGGTGCTCTCAGCTCAAGTCTTCACTGAAGCACACACACACACACACACACACACACACACACACACACACACACACACACACACACACACGCAGGCAGGTGGGGCGAGCTGAGGAGAGGCAGGGGGTGGGGGGCTGCGGCGAAGGCTTCTCAGTGCATTAACTTCTCTGGGAGTTATTTGCCCGAGGTGATTAATATGTTTGTCAGCGCTGCTCTCTGAGGTAGGGAGGGGGAGCGAGAGAGAGAGAGAGACTTGGCCCGGCAGCGTTCGCCACAACAACGACCAGGGGGATTCACACCACCGCTCTTCTTCTTTCTCTTCTTCTTCACTCTCCATCCCGCCTTCCCTGTCTCTTTTGTTCCATCCTTCCTCTACAGAAGGCTGTCTTTATTCCTGTGTTTGTTTGTGGAGCAGGGCTTTAAGGGCCCTCCCACGTAAGGCCGGGGGAACGTCCACTATTGGAGACAAGAGGGAGGCATTATTGGGGCTGATAGGTGAGGCCGTGGCACAGCTGTGCTGGTTTCTGGGTTTCTCTCTCAGGAGGACCGGGAGGAGCAGGGAGTAGGAGGGGGTGAGGGACTACAAAGTGCTGCTGAAATTAAAGTCGGCCTCTGTGTTCTCCCTCTGAAGATCGACACACCAGAGGCTCATCTCTCTGAAATGAAGGGGTTCTATAGCCCGTCAACAGAACCCCTGCTGTGTGCAGCAGAACACTCTCCCTCTCCAGGAATTTAATGCAGTTTATCCTCATTTCTCTCTCTTTCTCTCTCTCTCCTCTCTCTCCTCTCTCTCTCTCTTAGCTGCTAAACTCTAAAACTGTCTTTTATGACAGCACTTTACATTACCTAGTGGTAACCTATAACCTACTGCATGTAACATTACTAGCCATAGGGTATAACCTCTAATTACAATGTACCTGCTATGTACTGTAAGTACAGGCAATTAAAAGGTACTTACCACTGTTAATTCATTTAATTGTATGAAAATTACAAGAAATTGTGAGCATAAAAAGTTGCAATTGCTCCATAGCTGCATGTAGTAACTCATAGCCTGTTACAGGTTAATGAAACACAGGGTATTTAAGCAATAAGGCACGATGGGGTGTGATATATGGCCAATATACCACGGCTAAGGGCTGTTCTTAGGCACAACGCAACGCGGAGTACCTGGACACAACCCTTCACCTTGGTGTATTGGCCATATATCACAAACCCCTGCGGTGCCTTATTGCGATTATAAACTGGTTACCAACGTAATTAGAGCAGTAAAAATACATGTTTTGTCATACCTGTGGTATACACCACTGCTGTCAGACAATCAGCATTCAGGGCTCAAACCACCCAGTTTATAATCCTCTGTTAGTTATTATGTAATGTAATGTATTTTTTATTCACAGTCTTAACTCATGATCTCAACGTCAATGTTTTGTTTATTGTTAAACAAGTTAAAACATTACTGATTTTACTGATGTTTATATTTGTTATATTGTTGTATTGATTTGATTTGATTTTGTTGTTGTTTTTGTATTGATTGTGATTGTGATTGACTTTACACCTGTCCCTATAATTTGAAAATATATTAAATGTCTTAGGTGCTCCTGTTTGGAATTTAATATATGAAAAAATATGCTATTGAAAAAATATTAAATATAAAAGTATACAGTATATGAAAAAAAAGTATCCATTAACATTGACCTGTTTGTTTTTTCTATTCTATTCTAGTAAATAAAACCAAAACTAGAAGGATGACAACATGGATGAAGAAAGAACACAAAAAAAAACAAGATAAACGAAATCAACAAAAATACAAAAAGAAAGGACATTGTCAGGATCCCTTCTATCAAGGCTCAAAAGGGGAGAAGATGGAAGATGTTTTGGCCAAGCACCATAACAACGGCCTAAACCACTGCGCCTGGAGTTTTAGGGGCGGAGCGAGATATAGCTTTCCCCTGGGACAAGCCTTGCTGGGCGGACGAGACCAAGAGAAAGGGCACCATAAAACTATTTTATTTTTCTAAACTTTTTTAAGTTTATGATTTCCAAAAAGAGCAAAGAGTAATGTATGTAAATATATTATTATATGTAATGTATAAGTATGCTTAAAAAAAATGTGAGGGGGAAACAAACAAACTAAAAAAACAGAGATGTATAATGTATCTTTGGGAAGTTCAGGTGAATGGGAGGTGTGTGTGGGGGGGGGGGGGGCAAGACGCTGATGGTAAGGGACTGCTTGTCTGCCTGACATGACTCATATGGACGTCATGGTAATGACATGGTAACACCGTGGTGACGCCGTAGCAACAACCCCAGATGGCAGGCGAATGAGTGCTTGGCTGCGTCTTCCATGGAAACGGTAAAAAACGTATGACATCACACACAAACTCTGACCACTAATGGGCCACATTTACAGGTCAGCCTCTGCAGTTAACTTGCAGTTTAGAATTAATTACTTTCTGTGGGTTATGGTGAAAGTTAGGGAGTGAAAACAAGAAGTGATGTCATATAATGGGGGACATTTAAACTCTAGTGTGGAGCTAAACTCTCGGAGCTTCCTTCCACTTTAAAAACTGCTCTTCTCTACACGTTGCGCTTCCAGTTCACTTTGTATCTCTGTAGCTTAAACTAAAAGACCCCCTCCAATGTCAATGGAAGAATAAGAAGGTGTGTGTTCAGCAAGGAAGCAGAGAAGCCTGTAAAAAGCCAGGGAACACACACTGAATTGTATTTAGGTGTCCAGGGGGGCATGTGGAGTTAAAGTTAACATGGACAACGGGTTGGAGGTTTAAGGTCAGGGGTTAGTATCAAGAGGTCATGTCTGTTGCCGGCCACAGCAGGCCCCTGAATCACGGCGTCGCTACCAAAACATGTTGTTGTGTAGTTGTGGTTGAGGTGGCTGTGCTGTGTAGTAAACAAATCACTTCTTTTGTACATCGTGTTGGGGTGGGGGGTGGTGGGCAGGTTGGGGATCGAGCTACAAATTAGAAACATGGGAGCTGTCCACTCCCAATCGTCACTTGGGACGCGTCCCAAATGGCACCCTATTCCCTATATACTACTGTTCAAAAGTAGTGCACTATGTGGGAAATAGGGTGCCATTTGGGATGTAGTCTTTGACTCCTCCATCCATCTTTGGTATGGGCTCCAGCTCATTCTGAGAGGGAGAGGGAGAGGGAGAGGGAGAGGGGAGAGAGAGAGAGAGAGAGAGAGAAAAGGTTCTGTCAAAACCAACCAACAACATTTTATTGAAGTCTCTTTAAACCTTTCTATTTATATCAAACTCTACTTGAGTGACATCCTTCTATATTTAAACATTGTACTAATAACATGCTGTCAGACATGGTGGGAAAAAGTCCATTGTAGCCATTTACTAATGTTGTATTTATTGTATTACTGAGTAAGAAAAAAAAACATTTATAAATGATGAATATAAGTATATCTATTTGTGATCTGCAACCCTTGGAATTAAATGAGCTTTTAATTTTTAATTTTATCAATATTTGATTTCATGACGCAGGACTTAATGCACTGTCGAACATATCGAGAGATTTATACTATAATTGTGTGGCATTATTTCTGTTTGTCTATTTACTGTTCTTCCTTTGGTTCAGCTATTGAATGTAACTTCAAAAACTCTTGGACTTTTTATGTAAATGTTGTTCTTTTTTAAAAACAAACCAACTGTACTCTGTAACAATATGTATGTTGTACATTACACAATGATAATATAGCAAATGATTCTTCTACCATAATGCTGGACTTTGGTCACGTCAAGGCCAAAGTGACTGGGGAAGGTATTATGTGGAACACACCAGTGCCCTGTAGACAGACTCACTCCAGATAAGTGTAATCATTACTGGATCAGTCAGAACGCTTCTAACCAAGGCGTTTAACATTTGATGAGAACAAGAACACCAGGAGAGGAGAATTGCAGAGCCGCATACTGTCCTGTGTGCCAGATAAAATATGTTTTTCAAATATAGTTTTCTTTCTTCTTCTCTCTTCTGAGGTGAAAGAGAGAGAGAGAGGGAACGAGGGATTAGCGCTGCAGAGGGGGTGGTGGGGGGGGGGGGGCTGACTGTAATGACACAGTCAGTCCCACAATGACAGAGCTAAGATAAAACCTGAGGTGTGTTCGAGGGGATTTTGGAAGCATATTCCAGAGGGGGGTTGAGGATCCAGTTTTGAGGACAGGGAACGAGGGGAATGAGGGGACACCCTATCCCTCTCCTCTCTGAGCGGAGGACAGGATGGTACTGGAAAACACTGAGCTCTCTTTCCTTTCTGAGTTCACCACTGCCTCTGCTGCAGATCAAGCTTCCCTATACCACAATGAGCTGCTTTCTCTGACAGGCTGGCCTAAGGACATTTCCCTGGACTCAGATGTGACTGTATCTGATAGGCAGGCTTAAGGACATTTCCCTGGACTCAGGTGTGACTATATCTGAGAGGCAGGCTTAAGGACATTTCCCTGGACTCAGATGTGACTATATCTGAGAGGCAGGCTTAAGGACATTTCCCTGGACTCAGATGTGACTGTATCTGATAGGCTGGCTTAAGGACATTTCCCTGGACTCAGGTGTGACTATATCTGAGAGGCAGGCTTAAGGACATTTCCCTGGACTCAGATGTGACTGTATCTGATAGGCAGGCTTAAGGACATTTCCCTGGACTCAGGTGTGACTATATCTGAGAGGCTGGCCTAAGGACGTTTCCCTGGACTCAGATGTGACTGTATCTGAGAGGCTGGCCTAAGGACGTTTCCCTGGACTCAGGTGTGACTGTTTCTGGTGGGCTGGTCGAAGGACATTTCCCTGGACTCAGGTGTGACTGTATCTGACAAGCTAGCCTAAGGACGTTTCCCTGGACTCAGGTGTGACTGTTTCTGGTGGGCTGGTCGAAGGACATTTCCCTGGACTCAGGTGTGACTGTATCTGACAGGCTAGCCTAAGGACGTTTCCCTGGACTCAGGTGTGACTGTATCTGACAGGCTGGCCTAAGGACGTTTCCCTGGACTCAGGTGTGACTGTATCTGACAGGCTGGCCTATGGACGTTTCCTACAGTTGAATGGATGCAAGGTTCCAGAGAAATAAACCTATTTTGCTGCATTATTTGTCACTGAGACGACAGAACGGGAATCGTAACAAGTGGACAGGGGGACAGCTGTATGTTGACAGGTCGGGAGGCAGGTAGCCTAGCGTTTAAGAGCAAAGGGCCAGTAATGAAAAGGTCACTGGTTCAAATCCCAGAGTCAACTACATGAAAAGGCAATGTACCCTGGAGCAAGGCACAAATGATGAGACCTGAACCAAAAAAGTGTGTGTGTGGTAACACATATGTGTTCTAGAGGAAAATCCCCTGTCAACCTCTCACCACTCTATCAGTTGTTGCAAAGCTCAAGGGACTCTTGCTGTCAAGTCTGCACTGGCACTGAGAGAGACTGGGACCTGATGTAATAAAAAAGACAAGCAAACAAATCCAAAAAAATAACTACGATGTCAATCTAACAGAGATCTGGGAGCCGCGACCTCTGGGGTGTCACAGAGACAAATATTCTGGTTCTGTTGTTCTTTGGTCTGTTTGAGACTTTCCGTTCTCATGTAGACCTGTTGTCCATCCCTGATAATAGAGATGTGTGATAAAAGCAGTGTTAAAACTACTCCTGCACACAAGTTTGCTTCTGCACCCTTGTAAATATGTAGGTCTATTGGAACTTACACATACAAATAAACAAGCATAAGTGAATGTTATTGCAGGGAGTATTTTTTTGTCTTTGAGCATAGAATATTGGTAAGAATTTGTTTTATTCCCAGCACCACAGAAATAGGTGGTGTGTGTGTGTGTGTGTGTGTGTGTGTGTGTGTGTGTGTGTGTGTGTGTGTGTGTGTGTGTGTGTGTGTGTGTGTGTGTGTGTGTGTGTGTGTGTGTGTGTGTGTGTGTGTGTGTGTGTGTGTGTGTGTGTGTGTGTGTGTGTGTGTGTGTGTGTGTGTGTGTGTGTGTTAATGTTTGCTCTGAAAGGGATGAAAATGTTTTTATTTAACTGTGTGGATATGCCAAACAGGTGTGAAGCAGACTTCACTATAGCTCTGTTACAGTCTAAGGCTAATAACTGTAATGTGCCCCCCACCCCCTACTCCTAAACTCACCTATACCCCTTTGCCCTCTAACCCACTTATCTCAATAATATACGGCTTCCCGAAAATCCACACGCTTCCTTACAAAACCCTGATTTGTTTGTAACCTAAACCCTGTCTCATCTAAAATCAGACCCTGACCCTGTCTCATCTGAACCCAGACCCTGTCTCATCTGAAACCAGAAACCTCAGTCCTAACCAAACCCAGTTCAGACCCAGTTTATCCTATAGTATCTGATACAACTCTCAACCCTCTAAGCCAAACCGACAGACCTACCCCCCCCCCCTTATAGCTTATCCATCACCATCCAAGTTCCCTACGCCCTCTGCAATCCCCCAAAGCACAAAGGTTGGAGTGGTGTAGAAGTAAGCCCTGTGAAAGAGAAACCCTTCCATTCTGTTCGTGTCTGTCTATCTATCTGTTTACGGCTTATAAACTTTGTGCTTTTGTATTCCGAATGTACAGAGCCCCACCCCCCCCTCCCCCCTCCCTTCTCTGTCTATATCAGAACGTTGTATAACTGTATATTCAAAACAAGGACTCTTCATGTGCAAACAAATCTATTTCTTTCTTCTTCTTTTTGGTAATTGTTCCAAGGTCATATAGTTTAAAAGATGAGTAGGTAAATGAAAAACATAAATAAAGAGATATATTGAACAATTTAAAGAGACCACATTTTCAGCTGTACTCTGTACTCATCTGTACTCTATCTTCTTGTTTTGTCCTACTTTCTGTATGCTTCCAATGTGCTTCAGAGATACAGTACTATTATGATATTGTTAAATTATTATCACAATTATTATTGCAGTTATTATCATGATTACTACAGTTATTAATAAATATTTATTTCCTCGACGAGAGACTGATATCTTGGTCAAATGTGTGTGTGTGTGTGTGTGTGTGTCAGAGATAGGCAAAAGATGCATTCAAATATATAATGTTAAAAATACAAGATACTCTAAAGACCAATGTACCAAACTAAAATAGAACATACTTTTGAGTTGATTTTACTTAAAATACAGATACATACAGGTAGGTATTTAGTATTTTCAAAATACCAAATAAATATGCAAGTACACACCATTACTACAACGACATACTCAGTAACAGTAGCAAAAGAACGTTGGGCTTACTTAGACTGTAATACAGTATGGGGTTGTTTATCTACCTTTGTTGAATGCTCTGACTCCGAGGATGTGAGCAGAGTGGAGCAAGGAGTAGAGCGTGTGTAATTTGGTTAGAGTGTGGAGCAGATGTAAAGAATGTTTGAGTGTCTCTCGCTCCAACGTCACTCCGGCTCAGCCACATGCTCCTTCATTGCTGTTCTTGTAATTAGGCCTATTCTATTCCTGTTATTTAGCTTACCCAACCACTAATGCACAGAGATGTTGATATGGGTATACCAAGAACAACAAAGGAGAGCATGCTGCAGCAGCGAAGACGTTTACATTTCTATACAGGCTATTGTTAAGAAAAGACGAGTCGAAGTTTGCTACAGTGCTAAAGTTCTCTATCAACTGTAAGAGGTGAGCCCAACAGAACCATTGACGACTGAAGTATCTGATCCTCAATAGATTAGAGAAAATCAAGTCTTTTAACACAGCGGCCACATATCATCAGGTAGGTCCTGGTTCAATAGCCTACAACATGGAATGTTGGAATGTTGAAAATGAATGGAGCGACTGTTATTTTTTTTCAGAAAGGGAAAAGTACAACAGGGGAGGATGTTGACTGATGAATGGGATTTTCGACCACTCACCTCCGCTCACATACTCTGCACTGACTGTAAGTCATTCTGCATAAGAATGTCTGCTAAACTACCAAAATGTAAATATAAATGTAAAAATTAACAATTGCACAGCAGTCCGAGTATTATTATTGGCCTTCTTCATGAGTTCATTATAATAATACCCAGCATGCTTTGCAAGTGTTCATTTTCACATATACATTAACATTTTGGTCATATAGCAGACACTCTTATCACACCATAGTGCCATCAGACTTCTGATACCAATGCTGGGTGAAAATTATGAACCACTATAATTTAAAACAAATACTTATAATATAAACAATTTTTAAAACATACAAATTACAGGTCTCAAACATATCGTGTTACAAAATACATTGGATTCTAGTTCAGGTCAGTGAAATACAAATGACAAAATACTCAAAAGTAATTTAAATACTTCCCATCTCTGGTGTGTGTGTGTGTGTGTGTGTGTGTGTGTGTGTGTGTGTGTGTGTGTGTGTGTGTGTGTGTGTGTGTGTGTGTGTGTGTGTGTGTGTGTGTGTGTGTGTGTGTGTGTGTGTGTGTGTGTGTGTGTGTGTGTGTGTTTCAATCAGTTCAAGCGTTAACCCATGATAACCCACGACTGCAGGTAACTTAGTACGGCAGGTAGTTTAGTGGTTAGAGTGCTGGGCCAGTAAGCGAAAGGGTTGCTCGATCAAATCACTGAGCTGACAAGGTAAAAATCTGTTAACCCACTGTTCCTAGGGTGTTGTTGTAAATAAGAATGTGTTTTTAACTGACTTACCGACTTAAATAAAGTCAGTGAAAAGAATACACCATAATATAGTTATCTCCCTCATTTTTTGTTCATCCTGTATATCCTTATAAAATATTCAAGAATGCAATGCCTTGTCATTTTAAGGACTTAATTGCCTTCAGAATTACAAGTTAACTGTAGCTATAATTGTTTATTTATAGTTTATTGGTGACTTATATCAACTGGTCCCCCATACTAACAAGTGTACACACTACCTTAAAAGACAACGGCAACAAGAGCAGCCGCTCACCGATTTGACACCTCTGACATCGACTAAATATAAATAATAATACTGCTATGCAGTTGTGGGTTATCGCAGGTTAACGCTGAAACTGATTGACTCTAGGGGTTGGATTCAATCCATATCGGCGTAGTAGTGCAGAAGATCCGCGTTAAAATGTAAGGGTAATGTCCGATTGAGCAGCTTTTACTGTGAATGCAGTATCCGCAACAACGGGAACATTGCCTTTAATTGTCAATTGCGCTATAAAGCGGATCTTCAGCGCTATGGATCGAATAGAGTTCTAGGCTTTAGTGCAGCGTGTTAAAGTATTGTGGTGCACAAATGACCCAGGTTCGAAACCAGTCGGTCACAAAGACAGACAAGGAACCTCATTATATTGATAAATGTCAGTCAGTCTACAGTCTGTTGATGCCAGTGGAGTCACAGCCCAGAACAGTCGATGCCAACTCAAGTCCCAGTCCCACAGACACTGAGAGAGACACTGAGAGAGACACTGAGCCTGCGAGAGGGATGATGTGGGTTTGATACCTATTTGTCTTCGCTCCCCTCGGGAACGCAAGACGGAGTGCTCCTGTCCATTTCCATGGTGATCATTTACCTAAACAAAACAAACGCTTCATCGATCCCCTCAATCCTTTTTCAACGCAACAACCACGGAACGCACATACACATACACATACCGGTACACACGTGTGTACACACACACAGAAACACACACATAAAGAACAAACAGCCCACTCCACCTCACAGCATTGATCCCCCTACACACCACTTTGTCATCCCCTATAAAAAAAATCCACTAAACTAGCTGCTGTCTCACTGCTGCCAGAGAGTACTGTACACCATTACGCTGTTTTAGCAGGTTGTGTTCTTCCACACCAGATTAGAGAACTCTCACTTAGCTAGCGTTCTCTCTCTCCCCACCATCCTCCTTGCTAAACTAACCCAGTGGTCGGGACGGGCGGGCGGACGGATGGCAGAGGCAATAGCGGCGTCATTTAATTACCCAATAATTAAGCACATTAGCTAGCCCTCACTATTTAAACCAGCCGCGGGTAACTGCCCTTATGGAAAAACCACATGATTTCATATGTGGAGTATCTCATGACTTCACACACGTGAAATCATGTGAAACCATAGCTGTGTTCGAATACTCATACTAACCATACTATTTGTGACGTAAATTGAGTATGTAGTATGCTTATTGGCCATATTATGGATATAGTTAGCATGCCAAAATTTCACGGATGTTGTACTACATTCACCAAAATAAGAAGTATTCAAGCAGTGGACACTATTTCCATGCTTTTAGGGCCCATAATGCAATTCTTCAGAAAATTGGTGTGGCTTCACGAAGTGAAATGTGAAAATATGCAGCCGAAGTCCAACGAGAACTTATACAAATTCATTACTTTAACTAACTATGACAAATGTTAAGAAAATATTGAGCAATGTATTAAAGTAATGACTTTTCAAATAAGTTTACCTTCCACGTTATGTTGGCTGACAATTTGTTCGCTACGCTAGCCTTACGAACTGCATAGCATATCATTACAGCAGTTGCTTGTATGTACCGATATGTTAGCTTTATACCTAACGATAGTTGGCTACTAATACATTGAAATTGACAGTATATTAATTATATGCTATCTAACCAATTACCCAATGTGGTATAGTCAATGTGCGTTCTCAATGGATATTTTTAATGAAGTCGTAAGATGTCTAGCTAGTAAATACTTATGCCAACAAGCTAGCAAATAGTTGGATATCAACAGGATCAACTTCCGGTACACAAGCAATGCACTAGTACACTCATGTGAAAGGACACCATTCTTTTACAGTATACTAAAATGAACTAATAGTATATAGTATATAATCATTAAGTATGTAGTATACAGTATTTTAGTATTGGTATTTGAACACAGTTCATGTGTTTTTGTAACACTTCACATGTGATGATGTGGATTTTCACATGTAATCGCATATACTTTCACATGTGGATTCAATTTTCATATGGGATTTCACATGTGATGCTCTGCAAACAAAAATGTATTTATAATACACCCACTGTGCTTTTAAACTTAGATATTTGATATGACTACATTGTGTTTTTATTTATACAGTGCCTGGGATTTGAACTCACAACCTCTTAGTTCACCACATTGCAATCTTCCTGATACACAACCATGTCTGTGTCAATAACTGATTCCACCAGTGGAGGTTCCTCAGAGGAGGCCCAACCTCAGTGAATTACAGAAAAAAACTAATAGTGAAACATTAAAAAATATTTTTTAAATCATTTTTTAGATAAAACTATGCTATATATATTCACATGTCACCAAATAATTGATTAAAACACACTGTTTTTCAATGAAGGTCTACAGTAGCCTCAACAGCACTCTGTGGGGATAGTTTCCGTCATCCTCTGAGTACATTGACTTCAAAACAAAATGTAAGAGGCTCGTGGTTCTCACCCCCTTCCATGTACATAAACAGTCATTATGACAACTTCCGGAGGACGTCCTCCAACCTATCAGAGCTCTTGCAGCATTAACTGACATGTTGTCAGCCCAATCAAAGTATCAGCGAATGAATCTAGTACTGAAAGCATAAGCTACAGCTAGCTAGCACTGAAATGCATAACATGTGGTGAGTAGTTGACACAAAGAGAGAGAAAGACAATAGTTGAACAGTTTTGAACCAATTCATTTCTTAGAAGCAAGATAGAGTGGGAATGCTATAATATGTTGTATTTTTTTTCTTTCACTTACTTAGCTAGCAAATGTAGCGAGCTAGTTTACCCTACTCAAACACCCGGCTCAAATAGAGAGGGATGCTATGTTAGCTAGCTGGCTATGGCTATCCAACACTGAAATACTTCCAAGTCAAGGTAAGCTTTTGGTTTTATTAATTTATTGCCACCGCGGACTCCGGTGCACCTGCTAAACTGCTTGCTGACTGTATACTGTACTGCATGATTGTTGCGGGTTTACTAATGCGTTAGTTCTAGTGGCTATGTTGACTATGACGTTAGCTAATATGGTGAAAACGATGTAAGCTGTATGTAGCGGTTAAAAGTTATGATATGAAGGTTTGGCTTAGAAAGATTTTTTCGCCTGGTCACAGGCAGGGGGAGGCAGTGGAGTAGGTAGACAGCTTGAAGTTCCTCTGTGTCCAAATCACTAAAGACTTCAAATGTTGCCTCTTCACCCTCAGGAGATTGAAAAAGCATATTGAAAAGCCGCATCACTGCTTGGTATGGCAATAGCACCTCCCTCGATCGCATGACGCTACAGAGGGTTTTGCGGACAGCCCAGTACATCGTTGGGGCCGAGCTCCCTACCATCCATGACCTCTATATGAGGCGGTGTGAAAAGAAGGCCCGGAAAATCTTCAAAGACTCCAACCGTGCTGCCGCACAGCAACAGGTACCAGTGCATCAAGTCTAACACCCACAGGCTCTTGAACAGGTTCTATCCCCAAGCAATATGACTGATAAATAGCTAACAAAATAGCTTCACAGACTATCTGAGTCAACCTTCTATCTTTATCAACCTTTTATATCAGTCTTTGCACTGTCTCTATACACACTCATAGGGCCCTACACACTCACACATACTGTCACTCCAACACACACAAACACTCACTCCATCATTTTCTCACTCACACATAATATGCACATACACTTATATTGATTCTACACACCCCTATTTTACTTATATCCTGTTACCTAGTCCCCTTACCCCTATACATATCTACCTCCATCACTCCAGTATCCCTGTGCATATGGTATTGGTACTAACTTTTAAAATATTTTGTGTATATAGTATGCTTACTTACTTACTTTATTGTGTATTTCATATTTCGTATTCTTATTTCTCATGTGTTTTTTTTCTAGTAATACATTGTTATTGATTATTGTGTTGTTGGGTTTTGAATTTGCAAGAAAGGCATTACACTGTGCACTGAAGTCCACAAGTGAAAGGAAAAGGTGAGGAGAGTGTGTAGAGAAGGAATTACACGAGGATCAAAGGGATCATGCTGTTTGTATGTGGCTGCTATGAAACTTAACTGTGTTTGCGTGTGATCAGGAGTGTATAAATTCTGCCGATTCTGTTGAAAAAATGTCTTAAACAGAAGCAAAAAGAACAAAACTGGGATAAACATACCTGAATCTGTCCAATAGAGACTCTTGTTTGCAACTGTTGGACTAATGAATACACCCTAGATCAGCTAGATGCAGGCAAGAGTGTGCTAGGTGGTATTGAATGTGTTAGTGCCTGTCACCTTGACCTTGACTCAAATATCTCTCAACCTGTGTACTTATGTTGTAAACTTTCATTCATAAGTTAGGTTGTAGATACCTCATGATGTTAATACGGAAAATTAGAGTATGATGCAGTAGCCTAAACCTATCAATGTTACATGCAGCTGGGTGAATGGAATACTGTATGAGTGACAGTTATCCCATATACTGTAATAGAAATAAGGCCCATGCTCATAAAAAGAATGTATCGTCCTCCCTTATCTTAAATGGCACCGAACACCACTGGATTCAATTTATACTCCTACACTTGGGTTTTAAAGAAAATCTCAGCTTTGTCAAAACTACACTCAAGAAAAACAATTATATTTATCACAGTGATTCAGGAGTAACGTTAAACCAGAATAATATGCCACACCAACATTACACAACTATACAGAAAACCCTCAAATTGCTGAAATTTGTCAATTCAATCAACGATAAGAGAATAGTCAGAATAACTGAAAACAAAAATAGCAGTGCAGCTGGCAAACTTTTGCTAAGTGCAGAGATGTATTATAGGTAATGAATGTGTAGGGGAATGCTACAGACTTTGTGGTGGAGTAGAAAGTTCAGTGTACCTCAAATCCAGAGATGGTGAGTTCAAATCCCAGGTTGGGTTACACTTTAGCTGAACAGTGATAACACATGCAATTACACATGTGAAAACTTGATCACATGTGAAGTAAAAAAAAGTGAAGTGTTCAGAAAATACATTTTCACATGTGCTGTTCCAAAAACACTTTTTTGTGTGTCATGTGAAATCACGTGATTCAACATGTGACAACATTACACTACACTGTTAGCAATTGCTGTTCATTTCGCGCTTTTGTGTTGTTGTAATTTTAAGGTACATTTCTACAGTAAAGGCATTTCACTGTAATTGTGCATGAGACATTGAATCTTGAAGACAGGGGTGAGCCATCAGACCCCAATATAATCAAACACAGCAAAACACACACACACACACAATCACACACACACACACACACACACACACACACACACACGCACACACACACACACACACTCCTTCAGAGTGGAGCATGAAGCGGCAGACAAAAGCATTGTACCCCACAGGCCAGACTATTAGGGATAATACACGGCAGCCTCCATGTATTGTTCCTCTCACCATGATTACACAGACCAACATGTAACAACATCTCAGACCCCACTATGTTACAGTCCATGACACACACAGAGAGAGAGAGAGAGAGAGAGAGAGAGAGATCAAAGCAAAGCATTAATACTACTCAGTGGCAAAGCATTAATACTACTCAGTGATGCAGTAAATTAATTTTCAATTGCTTCTCTGGGTTCGAACAAAATTGTTTTGTTGAGGGGTGAAAAAGAGATTAAGGTTTTAATTATACTTGGTAATTCATTCCACCAAATAAATCTGTGCTAAAACGATCTCTTCTGAGGCGGCCGTGATGTGTCAGGCATATCACTGCTGCGGTTAATAAGACACGGTTATTAAGACACACACACAGGCACACACACACACACACACACACAGGCACGCACACACACACACACAGGCACGCACACACACACACACAGGCACACACACACGCTCGCCCATCAGTCATGTTTAAAGCTGTGCAGCCTCTTCCTCTGTACTGCACTTTAACAACTAATAACACTTCCTGTTTCTAAAGACAACAGATTAATCAAGGAGGCACCCAGGCTGAGGCAGAAGTTGGAGGGGACTGTTCGTCTATCTAAGGCCACTAATTATCTGGAATTTACTTAGTTTAATAACATCATTATTACAAATGAATTGCTTCTCAGTCACACATCGGGATATCGTGAGAACATATGATATATAGCTGATTGCATTTATATAGTCATTTTCACGAAGCAGTTTTACATTTAAAAAAATCGGAGCTCACCTAAAAATCGGAGCTCATCTAACACCAATTTGCATATCTGAGGAAAAAAAGTGTTTCAATTATATCAGCCATGTTTGTTCGATAATCAATTGATGTTTTGATCTAATTTGATCGTGATAACTGCTGAAAGTGTTGCTGAGTGTGTGCCCAACAATTAGAGAGGAATTACTGACAATTACCTCAGACACCTTCTGACACCATACGATTACCTGTCAGCTATGTTCAGGTGACAAGCAACTGCTATTGGAAAAGGTGTTAGCCTTCAACTCTCAGCCTTTTGCCAAATTGTTTGAATAAATTAAATCGATGTAAATCTTGTTTGGGTTTTTGCACTCTGGAGAGAGGTTCTAAATAGATGAAAGTAAGCGAGAAGAGAGAGAAAGAGGGGGATCGAGAAAGAGAGATAGGGAGAGAGAGAGGGGGAGAGGGAGAGAGAGAGGAGAGTGAGAGAGATAAGTGGAAGAAAGAGAGGTGATGATCGGGGCTGTCAAACTCTAAAAATAAGTCATCAATTTTCTGTATTTAATCGCATTTAAATACAACTTTAGAATTTGCTTAAATTTTGTCCTAAAGAAAGATGTTTCAATTTAACGTGCATTTGATTGTAAGGGAAAACAAAATAATCTGTATTAGAATGTTTTAATAGCAATTATGTCTACTACGGCATTTGTGAAAATGCTATAGCAATACAGTGGTAGAGCGGCCAGCCATAATTCACTTTGAACCTTACTGTGTGTTTACAGGCAGACTTTAGACTTTAGAGCATTAGAACGCATTTGCTAAAAGCCACAAAATACACCTGAATGGATTACTTCAAATATGTAAATACCATTAAATACTCCTCAGTTTCATCAGCTGTCCGGGTAGCTGGTCTCAAACGATCCTGCAGGTGAAGAAGCCAGATGTGGAAGTCTTGGGCTGGCGTGGTTACACATGGTCTGTGAGGCCCGGTTGGACGTACTGTCAAGTGTCTAAACTCACGTTGGAGGCTGCTTATGGGTAGAGAAATGAAGCTTAATTTCTCTGGCAACAGCTCTGGTGGACCTTCATGCAGTCAGCATGTGAATTGCACGCTCCCTCAAAACTTGAGACATCTGTGGCGTTGTGTTGTGTGACAAAACTGCACATTTTAGAGTGGCATTTTATTGTCCCCAGCACAAGGTACACCTGTGTAATCAAATCAAATCAAATGTATTTATATAGCCCTTCGTACATCAGCTGATATCTCAAAGTGCTGTACAGAAACCCAGCCTAAAACCCCAAACAGCAAGCAATGCAGGTGTAGAAGCACGGTGGCTAGGAAAAACTCCCTAGAAAGGCCAAAACCTAGGAAGAAACCTAGAGAGGAACCAGGTTATGTGGGGTGGCCAGTCCTCTTCCGGCTGTGCCGGGTGGAGGTTATAACAGAACATGGCCAAGATGTTCAAATGTTCATAAATGACCAGCATGGTCGAATAATAATAAGGTAGAACAGTTGAAACTGGAGCAGCAGCACGGCCAGGTGGACTGGGGACAGCAAGGAGTCATCATGTCAGGTAGTCCTGGGGCATGGTCCTAGGGCTCAGGTCCTCCGAGAGAGAGAAGGAGAGAATTAGAGAACGCACACTTAGATTCACACAGGACACCGAATTGGACAGGAGAAGTACTCCAGATATAACAAACTGACCCCAGCCCCCCGACACATAAACTACTGCAGCATAAATACTGGAGGCTGAGACAGGAGGGGTCAGGAGACACTGTGGCCCCATCCGAGGACACCCCAGGACAGGGCCAAACAGGAAGGATATAACCCCACCCACTTTGCCAAAGCACAGCCCCCACACCACTAGAGGGATATCTTCAACCACCAACTTACCATCCTGAGACAAAGCTGAGTATAGCCCACAAAGATCTCCGCCATGGGACAACCCAAGGGGGGTGCCAACCCGGACAGGATGACCACATCAGTGAATCAACCCACTCAGGTGACGCACCCTTTCCAGGGACGGCATGAGAGAGCCCCAGTAAGCCAGTGACTCAGCCCCTGTAATAGAGTTAGAGGCAGAGAATCCCAGTGGAAAGAGGGGAACCGGCCAGGCAGAGACAGCAAGGGTGGTTCGTTGCTCCAGAGCCTTTCCGTTCACCGTTCAGGCAGACCTTTCCATAAAAATGGAGCTCTATAGGAGAAAGCCCTGCCTCCAGCTGTTTGCTTAGAAATTCTAGGGACAATTAGGAGGCCTGCGTCTTGTGACCATAGCGTACGTGTAGGTATGTACGGCAGGACCAATTCAGAGAGATAGGTAGGAGCAAGCCCATGTAATGCTTTGTAGGTTAGCAGTAAAACCTTGAAATCAGCCCTTGCTTTGACAGGAAGCCAGTGTAGGGAGGCTAGCACTGGAGTAATATGATCAAATTTTTTGGTTCTGGTCAGGATTCTAGCAGCCGTATTTAGCACTAACTGAAGTTTATTTAGTGCTTTATCCGGGTAGCCGGAAAGTAGAGCATTGCAGTAGTCTAACCTAGAAGTGACAAAAGCATGGATTAATTTTTCTGCATCATTTTTGGACAGAAAGTTTCTGATTTTTGCAATGTTACGTAGATGGAAAAAAGCTGTCCTTGAAATGGTCTAATGATCATGCTGTTTAATCAGCTTCTTGATATGCCACGCCTGTCAGGTGGATGGATTATCTTTGCAAATGAGAAATGCTCACGAACAGGGATGTAAACAAATTTGCGCACACAATTTAAGAGAAATAAGCATTTTGTGTGTATTGAACATTTCCGGGATCTTTATTTCAGCTGATGAAACATGGGACCAACACTTGACATGTTGGGTTTGTATTTTTATTCAGTGTAAATAAGAGTCTGGTAGCAGCAACTGTGATGTGTATAGCATGAATGTGAGTGTGTGTGTGTGTGTGTGTGTGTGTGTGTGTGTGTGTGTGTGTGTGTGTGTGTGTGTGTGTGTGTGTGTGTGTGTGTGTGTGTGTGTGTGTGTGTGTGTGTGTGTGTGTGTGTGTGTGTGTGTGTGTGTGTGTGTGTGTGTGTGTGTGTAAGGTGTGGAAAATCAGAGCAGGTGGTCAGTCCAGTTCAAGTCTTCAGCAGTGTGATGGCTTGTAGATAGAACTGTCTCTGAGCTTGTTGGTATCAGACCTCATGCTCTGATATCGTCTTCCCAACGGTAAAGGAGTGAATAGCTCATGTCTGGGGAGTGCTGCGTCCCTGATGATGACGATGCAGAACTTCCACAGGCACCGTTTCAAGTAAATGTCCTGCGTGGGTGTAAACCCTGCCCCAGTGATGTTCTGGGTCATCTTCACCACCCGCTGAAGTGCCTTGTGGTCGTTTATGGAGCAATTCCCACACCAGGCCGTGATGCAACTGGTCAGGATGCTATCCATGGTGCAGTGGTAGTATTTGGAGAGGCTGCTTGCCGAATTACTTCAGGCTTCTTAGGAAGTAGAGATGCTGTTGTTCCTCTCTTGACAAGAATGGTGGTGTTAATGGTTCATGTCAAGTCATTGTGATGTGGACACAGGGGAACGTAAAACTGCTGAGTCTCTCTACTGCAGTCCCGTTGATGTGGATCATGGCAGGTTCCCTCTTCTGCTTCCTGAAATCAAAAATCAAATCCTTTGTTTTGCTGATGTTGAGGGGGAGGTTGTCCAGGCACCACAATGCCAGTTCACTTATCTCGTCCCTATACTGTAGGCTGAAACTACAACTATTCTGAAACTATTATCTTTTACTACAAAATAAAATAAAAACCATCATAAATTATGTCAAGTTTTTGATTTTTTTCTTCTAAACATTGGGCAAAAATCAACTGTCTGGCGGGTAAATTCTGCCAGTGGATGTCATCCGAGGGAGAGCACGGAGCGTGACTGGGCCAAGCTAGAACAGCCGGTGAAGTTGCTGGAGTTCGCAATCAACACGGACCAACTTCAAACTGACAGCCAGTCACTGACAGCTTTCCTGATGGGCCCAAGTGTGTCTCTGACACTTTGCACAATAGAGATGGAGCTACTGATGAGGGAAGCAGAGTTTTTTGTAGTTCAGCAAATCAGAGCGTACAGCCATGGAGCAGCAGGCCCCCAGGAAGATTCCAGCACAATGAATCCAGCAAGCATCTCGACCACAGTGCTTCAGAAATATATAGCTTCCTCACATCGAAGATTGTGTCTGAGGTCACTGTCCAGCCGGAGGGTAAACCTGGCAGGGCATTAAGTGCCATGGTTACAGTCATCTCTTCAATTCTGGCAGGCAACAATGGTTGTTTATCCAAAGCTGTGCCCTGTGGCAGTGGATCTGGTTTCTGCCCCTGCATCCCAAGCGTTCATGGAGAGAATATTCTGTTTGTGGACTACTGTCATCAGGCTTGAGAAACCAGATGACCACCTCTCTGGAATGCAGTCTTCTTGAAAATAAACCAGAAAGTCTTGTTTGGTTAAACAGAAACACACACAAGCTGGCTGGCTGTGAACTGAGAGATTTGTGAACCCTATTTATAGGGCATAGTCAGTGATATATATTAATACTACAGAAATGTGCCATGACTTTTAAAACTTTTATTTAACTAGGCAAGTCAGTTAAGAACAGGGCAAAACAACAGATTCTTACCTTGTCAGCTCAGGGATTCAATCTTGCAACTGTTCAGTTACTAGTCCAACACTCTAACCACTAGGCTACCTGCCGCCCCTACTTCATTTGCTGTTTTTTCCCCTCTCTATGTCCGTCAGATAAAGGTAAAGGTACTTGATTATTCTTACATCTACTACTAAAGTTAAAAAAAGCGTTGGATTGGTGTAAACATAGTTTCCTTCTACCATATTTATTGCACCAGTCTAGGCACTTATCTTTTAAAACCAAGTCACATTGAAATTGATTTATCATTTAAAGCTAACCAAACATACTGTATGTCCTGACCATGGAGTTGTATGGAGTCCTCTAGTGGCCAAAAGCCTGTGTTAACATGGGCAGCGCCATTGAAGACTTCCAACTTCATTGGCTGATCCGTCCTGATGACCTGGTTGGCATGTCCTGATGACCCCGTTGGAGGGATCAGCCAAGGAATTTTAATTGTGAAAAAGCAAATGTACTATTTCAAGATGGAGATGGTCTCAAGGGCACTGCCCATGTTCTCACAGATACCAACATGACACAGGTATAGAGATGGTATGTCTATCCAAGTCTATGGTCCTGGCCCATCAACTTATGTATTACTGCCCCCAAGAGGCAAGTAGTGACATCCCTAAAAACCGAACTAGGCCAACAACACATAAATGTTTCCTAGCCTCTCATGCATAAGCTACTTTCTGTCCCTAACACTAAAACAAAATGTAAATGATTTTAGCAAACTGAAACTAAATAAAAAATTGTAAATCAAATCTGTTAGCTAACTGAAAATGAACCGAATTTCAAATAAAATTCAAAAAATGTATAGAATTTAAAACTAACATTAAATCACAAAACTATAATATCCTTGGTGGCCATGTTGCTGGGGATCAGAAATGTCCCGTGCGAGTGAGACAGGTTAAAGTTTCCAGGGTGAGAGTAGCGCAGAAAGTGTCGTGCTGAGGCAGGGCAAAGGTTGAGGGAGTCTGAGAGGGTCCCTATGAGTAGTAGGCCAGCAAAGAGTGTGCTTTAGTAAGGTTGTGCTTTAGTAAGGTTGGTTTCTTGGTGTTTATTGCTATGGTCATTAATTGTACCTAGAAGAAATCCTAGAAGAAATCCTAGAAGATTGAATTTGTAGTAGCAGCAGCAGATACAGTTGAAGTCGGAAGTTTACTTACACTTTGGTTGGAGTCATTAAAACTTGTTTTACAACCACTCCACAAATGTCTTGTTAACAAACTATAGTTTTGGCAAGTCAGTTATGACATCTACTTTGTGCATGCCACAAGTCATTTTTCCAACAATTGTTTACAGACAGATTATTTCACTTATAACTCCCTGTATCACAATTCCAGTGGGTCAGAAGATTACATACACTAAGTTGACTGTGCCTTTAAACAGCTTGGAAAATTCCAGAAAATTATGTCATGGCTTTAGAAGCTTCTGATAGGCTAATTGACATAATGTTATTCAATTGGAAGTGTACCCGTGGATGTATTTCAAGACCTACCTTCAAACTCAGTGCCTCTTTGCTTGACATCATGGGAAAATCTAAAGAAATCAACCAAGACCTCAGAAAAAAATGTGTACACCTCCACAAGTCTGGTTCATCCTTGGGAGCAATTTTCAAACGCCTGAAGGTACCACGTTAATCTGTACAAACAATAGTACACAAGTATAAACACCATGGGACCACGAAGCCGTCATACTGCTCAGGAAGGAGATGTGGTCTGTCTATTTGAGATGAACGTACTTTGATGCGAAAGGTGCAAATCAATCCCAGAACAAAAGCGAAGGACCTTGTGAAGATGCTGGAGGAAACAGGTTCATAAGTATCTATATCCACAGTAAAACAAGTCCTACATTGACATAGCCTGAAAGGCCGCACAGCAAGGAAGAAGCCACTGCTCCAAAACCACCATAAAAAAAGCCAGACTACGGTTTGCAACTGCACAAAGATTGTACTTTTTAGAGAAATGTCCTCTGGTCTGATGAAACAAAAATAGAACTGTTTTTGACCATCGTTATGTTTGGAGGAAAAAGGGGGAGGCTTGCAAGCCAAAGAACACCATCTCAAACGTGACACACAGGGGTGGCAGCATCATGTTGTGGGGGTACTTTGCTGCAGGATGGACTGGTGCACTTCACAAATAGATGGCATCATGAGGGAGGAAAATTATGTGGATATATTGAAGCAACATCTCAAGACATCAGTTAGGAAGTTAAAGCTTGGTCGCAAATGTGTCTTCCAAATGGACATTGACCCCAAGCATACTTCCAAAGTTGTGGCAAAATTGCTTAAGGAAGATATTGGAGTGGCCATCACAAAGCCCTGACCTCAATCCTATAGAAAATGTTGAGGGCAGAACTCAAAAAGCATGTGCGAGCAAGGAGGCCTACAAACCTGATTCAGTTACACCATCTCTGTTAGGAGGAATGGGCCAAAATTCACCCAACTTATTGTGGGAAGCTTGTAGAAGGCTGCCCAAATGTTTTACCCAAGTTAAACAATTTAAAGGCAATGCTACCAAATACTAATTGAGTGTATGTAAACTTCTGACCCACTGGGAATGTGATGAAAGAAATAAAAGCTGAAATAAATCATCCTCTCTACTATTATTCTGACATTTCACATTTGTTTTTATAAATTGGTGGTCCTAACTGACCTAAGACAGGGAATTCTTTACTATGATTAAATGTCAGGAATTGTATTTGGCTAAGGTGTATGTAAACTTCTGACTTCAACTGTATGTATTTTGGTGTCAGAGATTTTAGTGCAGAAGAACAACAGGGGGTTTGAGAGAAGGTGTTCCAGCATCCCAGGCCAACAGCCTTGTGTAGGATCTGTTAGGGCCAAAGTAGTGAGAAGGGGTGATGGGTTTATTGGGGATAGTGTTATAGATCTAGGTTTAGATGCTGGTGCAATGTCTTTTTTTTCCTATTTCCATTTTTTGTGTACAAAATAAACAATGCACTTTCTGAACTGTGAAAGACAGCAATATACAACAAAGCTTCTAGTCTGCCGGAGAGCCACACAAACAAAAAGAAAAGGATGATGGTTGAGCACATCATTTCTCCACTCCCAGTTCTACAGTCTTTGTAAGAGCTTGTGACAACCAAGAGCTGCACTGTTAAGAGGTTTTACTGTGCATTTGTCATTAACTTAATGGCAGTTGGTCTCCAGGAAGTTCATGTTTATTTTTGAATAATATGCTGCAAGAAATTATTGTAAAATTCACAGTAGCTTACTGTGGCTGATCTATGTCATACTCACTGACCTGATGGTGTGGCAGGAAGGTCAGTTTGCTGCCAACAAAGAGGTTGAGGCCAAGTGAGTCCCAAGTGTGCTCACAACAAAGAATGCTCTGTAGTGGTCAACTAATGTTGAGCTATCTTGTAATCAGAAAGTTAGGTGAAGGTATGGTAAGTTACTAGCAGCTAGTTGCAGGTAAGTTACCAGCAGTTACTGGCTATTAAGTTACTGTGCATTTTACAATAACTTACAGACAGATAGTTGCCAGTTAGGTAAAGCAAACTTCAAAGCAACTTCCAGGCCACTTACTTTCATTAAGTTACTGTGAAATGCACTGGAACCTCTTAACAGAGCAGTTCTTTATTTTCCCATGCTTTTTGTAACCTGATGTTTAACCTACTTTCACTTCAACCAGTAGCCTGTAGTGTACCATAGAATTACAGGAACTATTTAACAGAGAAACATTTCATGGCATAAAGGAAAACATGGTGGAGAAGTAAAGGACAAGATGGTTCTTCAAAACTATCACAGCGGTGAAGAACCCTTCCTGGGCAGTAAATAACCCTTCCTGGAGAATTGTTACCCATATCACCCTCACTCCTGACAAAGAATACCTCAAGAGCCTTTTTTTGTGTAGCGCTTGCTAGGTAGATATCATGAGTAAAGAAAAGCATGAGTGGAGGAAAGAAGGCAATTCAGAAAAATAATGAAATGAGCAGAGGGAAGGATCAAGGGAGAGAGAGAGACAGATAGAGAAAGAGAGAGCAAGAGAGAGAGAGATAAAGATCATCTTTAGAGGGAAGGAGAGATAATGAAGGTGGTGTGAGTAGCAGTGAGAGTAGAGGTGGATTACTCTGATTACTGTAAATATTTGCTCGAGGCTCAAGAGGCTGTCAGAGAATGAAAGTGCATTCACCTGGTAAACAAACACGAGTACACATATAGACAATCACACATGCATACACAGACAAATAGGAACACACAAACACAATAGCTGATTCATAAGAAACAAGTAAGTACTCCTCTCTGACAGCTCTCTGTACATGCACACACACAAAATGCTGGGCTAAAAACAATCCAATTTGGCTTATTTGGTAACCCAACGCTGGGTAAATACTGGACGGAACACACAGAGGGTAATTTTGACCAAGCCAGTTGGGTTGTGTAACTAGCCTAACATGTTGGGTTGTTTGGATTACCAAAACATGGGTTAATTTAAACATAAGTAGATTTTTTTAACCATCATTTGGTCTTTTCTAAAATGTAATCCATAGGTTACTATCAGGGGGCGTGGCCTATTTGGGGTGTGGCTTTCAGATAATTATTTCTGGTCACCTGTAAGAGTAAATGTCATTCCTGTTCATCATATTAAGTTTGTAAAAGCCTAATTTCAAATAACATTTATGTTCATTACATATTCTATTATAAAAATCATAAACAATTTATTAAAGGTCATGAACAGTCAAAATCATGTTTTTTCATGTAACATTATGATATTTGGATGAAATCTGATTAAAGTACGATGACTGAAGTGTGAATAATGACTGTTGCGTCGACATTGATGTTTGATTATGAAGTTACTGGTCCCCTCCCCCGTGTCAAACAATTATATTCAGGAGGCGGGATTAATAAGGAAATAGGGTGACATCACCATAACTATAATTTTAATACACCAATGGTAACATGATATTCTCTTATCTAATTTAAATAATTACTGCTTTGTAACCAACAACGGCGAAGGTATGATTGCAGAGGGGCATGGTTTATATAGCTAGATAGCTACTCTTCTGGTGCCAAGATTTTGTCAGCAAATATAATTACAAGTTTACAATATTAATCTATGGCAAAGATAGTTAAATGTTTCCCCTTTAATATGTGTCTGGTGTTAGCTAGTTACTGTCCAGCTAGGTCTTCAGCCAGCATGGAACTAAAGGGGGAAAGGGTTATTCAAAACTCTGATGTAGTTCGTCAGTGCTGCTGTGAATCACATCTCAAAATACACTTCTTATGCAATTAAAGTCATACAATATAAAAAATAAATAACAGCTGTGATGGAAAAATAAAGTTTCAATACAATTTTCTAAATGCAGACAGATAATTTGTTTGTTCAATATGGTGGGACTTTTATTGTCTGGAAAATGTATTACATGAGAAATGGTGATGGAAATGTTTTTATGGGCAAATATTGATTTAATAACCATCATATTGAAGTAAACGATGACATGCTGTGTGGTCCTCCCACTATGACCCGGGAAAGCATGCAGTTTATTATGCTACAGATGAAAGAAATTATAATGAATTTCACAGGGTAGTGAAAGTGCAAGGTGATCTTGATGCTCCTTTCCAATAAATATCAATGGTCTTATTCTGGTGACATGATGCTAGATACTTGACTAGTGCTTGACAAATTAACATAATCTCGCTCTTATCCACAATAGTCTCATCATGTAGACTAGCCTACTCGCACCGACTACCTACACTGAATCTGCAAGATGTTGGTTAGAGCGCAGGTGCCAAGACCATAGTAGGCATATTGTTACGTGGTTATCTTTATACATATTTAATAAAGATAATAACAAACAATACAAAAACGTACCGTGAAAAACCAAACCAGCCCTATCTGGTGCAAACAGAGACCGGAACAATCACCCACGAAACACTCAAAGAATATGGCTGCCTAAATATGGTTCCCAATCAGAGACAACGATAAACACCTGCCTCTGATTGAGAACCACTCCAGGCAACCATAGACTTTTCTAGACAACTCCACTAACCACAATCCCATAACCTACAAAAAAAACCTAGACAAAACCAACACATAATTCACCCATGTCACACCCTGGCCTGACCAAAAATAATAAAGAAAACACAAATTACTAAGGCCAGGGCGTGACACATATTTGCTATTTAATGCAACGGTTTTGGTGACAAAACTATCAGTAGAGTTGAAAATGTGATTGAAACACATTAAACTTTAGATCTTTATTCAGTATATGAAAACGTAAGCGAAAAATTACATTTTGTGTGCACTATGTCATCACGCATTGATTTTTATCCGCAACAAGTCAATTTGGTGGAAACATACCACTGGTGGGGATATTTGCATATTTTCTTTGTACAGATTTTATAATGTTCGCTTGAAATTATGTCGCCAATTGGTTGGAAACCTAGCTACTGATGCAAATTCATTGTTGTTTGAGTTGCTTTGTGTATAACCAAACTTGCTCGAGAGGATTTTACTGCAGCACTGCATCTAAATTTCTTGACATAGGCACTTCAAAGAGCTGGCAGTCAAGGCAAGCTCATGAATATAAGCTCCCCGCCCACTCAGCCTGTCTTTTCAAACGACCTGGTAGTTAGCTGTGAGAGAAAAAGTTATTTTTAAAACATTTTGGGCATTTCTATCCTCAAAAAAACATTAGGGGTAATATTTTAGTCACTCAAAAGGCTGTTTTAGATGGGAATCCGAATGACTGTCCGGGACCATTAAGATATGTATCACTAACCTTACCAACATTTTGAAATACTTATCCATACTAACTCTAAGCAGACCTCCAGTTGTCCTCCAATCCTCCTCCCACAAAAACAAAACAACAATAAAAGGACAGAAGAATAAATCCTTCCCCTTTGATAATTCCAGCATTAATCTGTCCTGTGCTTTTACATAGTTGAGAGTGCGACCTTATTGGTGCCTCGGTAGTGGCCATTCTCCTTAATGCAGATTATTGGTCAGTGGCTATGTCTCTATGCAATACAAAGAAAATAAATATTAGTAGTCTTGGCCAGACTTGAATCTGACTTAATGAGAAACATATTTTATTTTTTACTTATGTATACTCTCTGACAGTAAAGGGGTCTGGTTTGCTACATGTTCAGCTCCCATACCCATCCCCATCCTCTGCGGAGTGAATATCGGTAATATGTGTCCATGCTATGTGCAGTCAACTTTACTGAACAAAAATATAAACCCAGCATATAATGTGTTGATCCCATGTTTCATGAGATGACATAAAAGATCCCAGAAATTTAACAGATGCACAAAACGCATATTTCTCTTACATTTTGTACATAAAATTTGTTGATCACCTTGTTAGTAAGCATTTCTCTTTTGCCAAGATAATCAATCCACCTGACAGGTGTGGCATGTCAAGAAGCTGATTAAAAAGTATTATCATTACACAGGTGCACCTTGTACAGGGCACTATAAAAGGCATTCTAAAATGTGCAGTTTTGTCACATAACACAATACCACAGATGTCTCAAGTTTTGAGGGAGCGTGCAATTGGCATGCTGAATGCAAGAATGTTCACCAGAGAAACTAATTGTAATTTCTCTACCATAAGCCACCTCCAACATCATTTTAAAGAATTTGTCAGTACATCCAACTGGCCTCACAACCGCAGACCACGGCTAAACACGCCAGCCAAGGACCTCCACATCTAGCTTCTTCACCTGCGGGACCATCTGAGACGAGCCACCTGGACAGCTGACAAAACTGTCTGTAATAAAGCTCTTTTGTGGGGAAAAACCCATTCTGATTGGCTGGGCCTCGCTCCCAAGTGGGTGGGCCTATGCCCTCCCATGGCTGCGCCTCCTGCCCAGTCATATGAAATCCATAGATTAGGGCCTAATGAATGTATTTTAATTGATTGATTTCCTGATATATGAACTGTAACACTGTAAAACTGTTGAAATTTGTTGCATGTTGCATCTATATTTTTGTTTAGTATAGTAATGTTTAGTATAGTAATTCGTGTTTGTGAAGTAAATATAGTAAGTATTATTAATTACTGTCTAAGACTGGTTGTGCCTTGTGAGACACTTCTAAAGTATACATCAGCGGAGACTCCTCAGACGTGGAAGGGGAGGACCATCCTCCAGGAATTTCGTAAAACATTTTTTTTTTTTATTAAGTTATCATTTTTAGATAAAACTATAGTAAATATAATCACGTCACCAAATAATTGATTAAAACACACTATTTTGCAAAGAAGGTCTACATTAACCTCAACAGCACTCTATAGGGCAGCACTATGGTGTTGCCGAGGGAACAGCAAGCTTCTGTCCTCTGAGTACACTGACATCAATACAAATCTAGGAGGCCCATAGTTCTCACCTCCTTCCATAGACTTACACAGTAAGTATGACAAATTCCCGGAGGACGACCACCAACCTATCAGAGCTCTTGCAGCATGAAGCTCGAGAGAGATTTCGTCATTTTTTTTTCATTTTCATTTTCACTTACTTAGCTAGTAAATACAGCTAGCTTGTTTAGCCTACTGAAACACCCTGCTCAAACAGAGGGATGCTAGGTTAGCTAGCTGGCTATGACTATGCCACACAACACTGGTACTCTTCCAAGTCAAGGTAAGCTTTTGGTTTTACTAATTTTTTGCGACTGGGCCCGCCGGTGAAACTGCTTACCTTACGGCATGTTTGTAGCGGGTTTACTAACGCGTTAGTTATATTAACTATGCTGACTATGACGTTACTTTAGCTAATATGGTGACAACGATGTAGGCTGTGTGTAGCGGTTTGGCTTGGAAATATTTTTCACATGCAGCTGCACAGGTCTTGTGCATTGAAGGGTAGAGGTGAAAGGAGGAGAGCGCATAACGTAGATTGCGAGAAGGAATACAACATGGATGCAATGAAACTGTGAGCTGTGTTAACGCGTGATCAGGGGTGTATTCATTCCGCCAATTCTGTTGAAAAACGTTTCTTAAACAGAAGCAAACGGGGATAAACATACCTGAATTTGTCCAATAGAAACTCCAGTTTGCAATTGTTGGACTAATGATTACACCCACTGTCAGCTGGATGCAGGCAAGAGTGCAAGGCGATATTAAATGTCACTGTCTGTCACATCAAATTTGTCTCTCAACCTGTGTGCACCTTCGTTGTAAACTTTCATTCATAGGCTAGGTTGTAGCAACTTCATGATGGGTTTAGGGAAAATTCAAGTGTCATGTAGTAGCCTAAACCTATCACTGTTACATTTAACTGGGTGAATGGAATATGAATGACAGTCAATGCTGTAATAAAAATAAGGCCACATCCATGAAAAAAAAGTGTCCTTCCTCATCTGAAACGGCACTGACCGCCACTGGTATACATTGATCATTTGTCCTGGCCAGCGTGATAGGCCTACATTTAGTTTCCTTATTTTTTGCCAAAGGAAAGGAATAGGTTAGTCCTCTCAAGGTCAATAACAAGTGAAAAACTACATAAAATCACTTCAAATCAAATCCAACTTTATTTGTCACATGCGCTGATGTCACGCCCTGACCTTAGAGATCCTTTTTATGTCTCTATTTTGGTTTGGTCATGGCGTGAGTTGGTGTGGGCATTCTATGTTTTGTGTTTCTATGATTTTCTATGATTTGGCCGGGTATGGTCCTCAATCAGGGACAGCTGTCTATCTTTGTTTCTGATTGGGAACCATACTTAGGTACCCCTTTTCCCACCTGTGTTTGTGGGAAGTTAACTTTGTTTGATGGCACACAGCCTTAAGCTTCACTTTGTTTTGTTCATTGGTGTCATTTCTTTAATAAAGTAAAATGTACGCTCACCACGCTGCACCTTGGTCCTCATCCTTCAACAGCCGTGACAGAACTTCCCACCACCAAAGGACCAAGCAGCGTGGTAAAGAGGACTCCTGGACATGGGAGGAGATCCTGGATGGTAAGGGACCCTAGAGGCAGGCTGGGGAGTATCGCCATCCACGGGAGGAACTGGAGGCAGCTAAGGGGGGGCGGCAACATTATGAGGGAACACGGCTGGCAAGGATGCCAGAGAGGCAGCCCCAAAAAACATTTTTGGGGGGCACACAGGGAGTGTGGCTGAGTCAGGTTGGAGACCTGAGCCAACTCCCCGTGCTTACAGTGGCGAGCATGTGACTGGTCAGGACCCGTGCTATGGGGTGATGCGCACTGTGTCGCGGCTGAGCATTCACAGGCCAGTGTGCTTGGTGCCAGCGTCCCGCATTTGCCGGGCAACCAGCCAGAACGGGTGGTGCCAGCTCTGCGCTCCAGACGGCCAGTGCACCTCCACGGCCCAGTGTATCCGGTGCCTCGGCCAAGGAATAGGCCTCCTGTGTGTCTCCCCAGCATTCCTCTGACACCGCCTATTATATATGTCCTGGATGGCAGTAAACTTAATCGCACTACCCTCTATTACGCCTTACGGTCAGATGCTGAGCAGATGCCATACCAGGCGGTAATGCAACCATGGTGCTCTTGATGGTGCAGCTGTACAATATTTTGAGGATCTGGGGACCCATGCCAAATCTTTTCAATCTCCTGAGGGGAAAAATGTTTTGTCGTGCCCTCTTCATGACTGTCTTGGTATATTTGGACCATGATAGTTTGTTGATTTGGACACCAAGGAACTTGAATCTCTCGATCCGCTACACTACAGCCCCGTCGATGTTAATGGGGGCCTGTTCGGCCCACCTTTTCCTGTAGTCGACGATCAGCTCCTAAGTCTTACTCACATTGACGGAGCGGTTGTTGTCCTGGCACCACACTGCCAGTTCTCTGACCTCCTCCCCATAGGCTGTCTCATCATTGTCGGTGAGCAGGCCTACCACTGTTGTGTCGTCAGCAACTTAATGATGGTGTTAGAGTCGTGTTTGGCCACACAGTCGTGGGTGAACAGGGAGTACAGGAGGGGAATAAGTACTCACCCCTGAGGGGTACCAGTGTTAAGGCTCAGCGTGGCAAATGTGTTGTTGCCTACTCTTACCACCTGGGGGCGGCCCATCAGGAAGTCCAGGATCCAGTTGCAGAGGGAGGTGTTTAGTCCCAGAGTCCTTAGCTTAGTGATGAGCTTTGTAGGCACTATGGTTTTGAACTCTGAGCTGTGGTCAATTAACAGCATTCTCACAAAGGACAGTGTGGAGTGCGATTGAGATTGTATCATATGTGGATCTGTTGAGGCGGTATGCGAATTGGAGTGGATATAGGGTGTCCGGGAGGATGCTGTTGATGTGAGCCATGACCAGCCTTTCAAAGCAATTCATGGCTACCGACGTGAGTGCCATGGGGCGGTATCATTTAGGCAGGTTACCTTCGCATCCTTGGGCACAGAGACTATGGGGGTCTGCTTGAAACATGTAGTTATTACAAACTCTGTCAGGGAGAGGTTGAAAATGTCAGTGAAGACACTTGCCATTTGGTCCGCGCATGCTTTGAGTACACGTTCTGGTAATCCGTCTGACCCAGCGGCTTTGTGAATGTTGACCTGTTTAAAGGTTTTGTTCTCATCGACTACCGATAGCGTTATCACACAGTCATCCAGAACAGCTGGTGCTCTCGTGCATGCTTCAGTGTTGCTTGCCTCGAAGCGAGTATAAAAGGCATTTAGCTAGCCTTTAGCTTGATGTGGATGTTGCCTGTAATCCATGGCTTCTGGTTGGGATATGTACGTACAGTTGGGATATGTACGTACAGTCACTGTGGGGACGACGTCATCGATGCACTTATTGATGATGCCGATGAATGAGGTGGTGTACTTCTCAATGCCATTGGATGTATCCTGGAACATATTCCAGTCTGTGCTAGCAAAACATTCCTGTAGTGTAGCATCCGCGTCATCTGACCACTTCCGTATTGAGCGAGTCACGGGTACTTCCTGCTTTAGTTTTTGCTTGTAGGAGGATAGAATTATGATCAGATTTGCCAAATGGAGGGAGGGGGAGAGCTTTGTATGCGGAGTAAAGGTGGTCTAGGATTTTTCTTTTTCTGGTTGCACAGAAAAAACTTTGTTAGAACTGCCTGCATTAAAGTCTACCTCAGACGAACAATACCTCAAGACTCCACTGTGCTATTTGGAAAATAAATGAATGAATAAATAAATAAATAAAGTAATTTAGGCATTATTATAGTATGTTAAAAAGATAATTAATTCAACTCTCCACATAATTCTCCAATGAAAAGAAAAATGCTAACAGTTGCTGGCATGCACCCTACAGTTCGGTCGTACTGCACGCAACCCACATGTGAGTTGTACTTGTGGGCGAATCACTAAAATCAGGGTGTTATAATGTCTTCTAACCTTAATACAACATCCATCCACTCTGGGCACCGGTAGAGCCAAAGCAAGTGTGTCCATTTATTCACTTGATTTTTCTGAGTTTATTGACTACATGTTCAGTTGGCCTAGCTACATTTCTTGTACATTCCACCTTGGGATTCAGTTAATAAATTCATTTTGATATAATTGTCCAACAACAAGCTGGAAATAATGATTGAACGGTGCATAATTGTGGGCTTTGCGTACATAGCCTGCCTATTTGTCTGTCTTTTTTACAAACTTGTTAGTTGCCTATATTCCTTCAACTTTCATTCAACCAATTCATTAACCTTAATCATTGTACTTTCTATGGGAGAATAAAGAGATAATATAAATCAACGTGATGATATCATGTTGCCAACATAAATCAGAAAAGGGAAGGGAGCGAGAAAAAGAGAGAGCGTGGAACGGAAATAAAAGTACTGTGAGCTTACAATTTCAGCGTCTTAGGCTGTAAAACATTTGATATTTTCCAGTCTTCTTTCACATATAGGCCACTTAAATTCTTCCCACCTACTCAGGCCTTTATAGCCTATCACTAGAGAGCATTTGGAGAAAAAAAACATTCATATCATAGCAATCATCATGTTGTCTTGTTCCCTTGTGTCGTGTCTTTGGCATCCTTAAAAGTGAAGACTTATTATATCAAATCAATTCTCTGTAATTATTATTACGTGATTAAACTAACCATGTAAATGTAATTAACTAGGAAGTCAGGGCATCAAGGAAATTATTCAGATTCCAAAGTTATAATTTTCCTAATATAACTCTTCATATATTTTAATATCTGATCAATTAGTCTTCTAATTCATTAATTATTCTTTACCTCACGTTAGTCTCATTCCAACCATCATAAATTGTTGGTTATCTGCACGAACCCAGCCTTTACTACGAATCATCCATACTAGAGGTCGACCGATTATGATTTTTCAACACCGATACCGATTTATTGGCGGACCAAAAAAGCCTATACCGATTAATCAGCCGATTTTAAAAATATATATTTATTTATTTGTAATAGTGACAATTACAACAATACTGAATGAACACTTATTTTAACTTGTATTATCATCAATAAAATCCATTTAGCCTCAAATAAATAATGAAACATGTTCAATTTGGTTTAAATAATGCAAAAACAAAGTGTTGGAGAAGAAAGTAAAAGTGCAATATGTGCCATGTAAGAAAGCTAACGTTTAAGTTCCTTGCTCAGATCATGAGAACATATGAAAGCTGGTGGTTCCTTTTAACATGAGTCTTCAATATTCCCAGGTAAGAAGTTTTAGGTTGTAGTTATTATAGGACTATTTCTCTCTATACGATTTGTATTTCATATTGGATGTTCTTATAGGCACTTTAGTATTGCCAGTGTAACAGTATAGCTTCCATCCCTCTCCTCGCCGATACCTGGGCTCAAACCAGGAACACATCGACAACAGCCACCCTCGAAGCAGCGTTACCCATGCAGAGCAAGGGGAACAACTACTCCAAGTCTCAGAGCGAGTGACGTTTGAAACGCTATTAGCGCGCACCCCGCTAACTAGCTAGCCATTTCACATCGGTTACACCAGCCGAATCTCGGGAGTTGATAGGCTTGAAAGGCTTGAAGCGAAGCAGAGACTGTGAAGGAGTTAATGGGGAAATTGGAGGAGAGAGAAATAAGGGAGTTGCTGTGTTGGTTCTTTTTGCATGGAATTCGCCCGACGGAACGTGTCAGGGATTTGATGGCACCTGGGTCAGCGCTCCATACTCGTCCTGAGGTGCGTGTTAGTCGGCTGGTGAAGTTGGTGCCAGCCTCACGCACCAGGCCTCCTGTGCACATCCCTAGCCTTGCACGTCCTGTGCCATCACTGCTCTCAAGATCTCCAGTACGCCTTCACGGTCTAGCCCATCCTGTGCCACCTTCACACACCAGCCCTCCGGTGGCAGCTCCCCGCACCAGGCTTCCTGTGCTTGTCCTCGGCCCAGTACCACCAGTGCCAGCACCACGCATCAGACCTACTGTGCGCCTCGCCTTTCCAGCGCAGCCAGAGCCTTCCTCCTCTCCTGCACTGCCGGAGCCTCCTGCCTCTCCAGTGCTACCGGAGCCTTTCTCCTCTCCTGCGCTGCCGGAGTCTCCCGCCTGTTCAGCGCTACCGGAGCCTTTCTCCTCTCCTGCGCTGCCCGAGCCTCTCGCCTCTCCAGCGCTACCGGAGCCTTTCTCCTCTCCTGCACTGCCGGAGTCTCCCGCCTGTTTAGCGCAGCCAGAGCCTTCCTCCTCTACAGCGCTGCTGGAGTCTCCAGCCTGTTTAGCGCAGCCCGAGCTGTCAGTCTGCATGGAGCAGCCGGAGATGTCAGTCTGCATGGAGCAGCCGGAGATGTCAGTCTTCATGGAGCAGCTGGAGCTGCCAGTCTGCATGGAGCTGCCAGTCTGCATGGAGCTGTCAGTCTGCAAAGAGCTGTCAGTCTGCAAGGAGCTGTCAGCCTGCAAGGAGCTGCCAGTCTGCATGGAGCAGCCAGAGCTGCCAGTCTGCAAGAAGCCGCCAGAGCTGTCAGTCTACATGGAGCAGCCAGAGCCGCCAGTCTGCAAGAAGCCGCCAGAGCTGTCAGTCTACATGGAGCAGCCAGAGCCGCAAGTCAGCATGGAGCAGCCAGATCTGCCAGTCAGCCAGACTCTTCCAGATCTGCCAGTCAGCCAGACTCTTCCAGATCCGCCAGTCAAGCCAGACTCTTCCAGATCCGCCAGTCAGCCAGACTCTTCCAGATCCGCCAGTCAGCCAGACTCTTCCAGATCCGCCAGTCAGCCAGACTCTTCCAGATCCGCCAGTCAGCCAGGATCTGCTGGATCCAACTACCTGGCTGAGCTTCCTCTCAGTGCCGGGCTTCCTCTCAGTGCCGGGCTTCCTCTCAGTGCCGGGCTTCCTCTCAGTGCCGGGCTTCCTCTCAGTGCCGGGCTTCCTCTCAGTGCCGGGCTGCCTCTCAGTGCCGGGCTGCCCCTCTGTCCCGAGCTGACCCTCTGTCCCGAGCTGACCCTCTGTCCCGAGCTGACCCTCTGTCCCGAGCGGTTCCGGGTGAGGACTACTAGGCCATGGTCGGCGGCGAGGATGGACTATCCTCGGACGCGAGGAAGGGGGACTAAGACATTAATAGAGTGGGGACCCGCGCCGGAGCCAGAGCCGCCACCATGGACAGACGCCCACCCGGACCCTCCCTATTGTGGGGGGGGGTTCTGTCACGCCCTGGTTGAAATATATTATATTTATCTTCATTTATTTGGTCAGGCCAGGGTGTGACATGGGTTATTGTGGTGTGTTTTTGTCTTGTGGTTTTTGTGGGGCGTATAGTATAGTCTATAGCTGCCTGAGGCGGTTCTCAATCAGAGTCAGGTGATTATCGTTGTCTCTGATTGGGAACCATATTTAGGCAGCCATATTCTTTGAGTGTTTTCGTGGGTGATTGTTCCTGTCTCTGTGTTTAGTTTCACCAGACAGGCTGTATAGTTTTTTTCACGTTTCCGTCTGTTGTTTTTGTTCATGTTCAGTTATTTCACGTCTAGTCTACTTTCATTCAATAAACATGAATAACCATCACGCTGCATTTTGGTCCGCTCCTCCTTCAACAGAAGAAAGCCGTTACACTAATTAATCGGCCATTCCGATTAATCGGTCGACCTCTAATCCATACACCAATTATCTTATTCATTTATTTACTAACTCACTAAATAATCACAGAAATGCATAAACACACAAACCGTAGATATGGTTACATACATGGAAATGATAGGGGAGGTTCCCTAGTGGGCTAAACCGATATGACGGCTTGGTGGACAAATGGAAGTGGGTGTGGACTGAAAAGGACAGGAAAGACAAAAGGAGTCACTACAAAGTTGATGATTATATTAATTGAAATGCTGATCCTTTGCACATGACCGCTCACTCAATCAGGAAAAATTGCAATCAATATATATTTACGCCCAGTGTGTCGTCGTGATCTCTGTTGGAATCGTTAGTCGTTCTGTTAGAGAGTCTGTTCATCATTGTCGCTCTCTCTCTGATTCCCTGAAGATCAAAGTCTTTCGTGGTTAGAATGGGTATTACAGAGTACCATTCAGAAATGTTCTCATAGAATAGATGTTTCGGCGGTTGTCGATCTTCACATCCCAGGTTGACCTAATTTCTAGCTGCTGACTAGTTATTATTATCTAAGATTTGCTCTTATTCTATAGGGATCGATAGTCTCAGAGTTTCCAGCCGTGTAGCCAATTCTCCACATGGTATAGTTAGGTATTCAACAACCATTTCAACCTTAGCTTATACTGAGGTTTTGTGGTCTAACCTCAACCTGTGCCCCCTCGGTGTCCATCGAGGTACGCGTGGTCTGAAGAGGATTTGCTCAGGCGGGTTTTTTATTCGTAACAATAGAAAAGGCAGGTCTATGACGCCAGATCATGTCTGTGCTCACGGGGGCGTGCCAATGACTTAAACTTTAAAGGGAATACAATACTTCCACATTAAAGGTTTAACATCACATTATATCATTTCACAAATAGTTTCATCTTTACTCATTCATTTTATACAAGAATTAGATGCAAACCCCATAATTGAGAAATGTACATATTCAGAGATATAGTTATGTGTTTCCTGTCCTCTCTGAGGTCACCAAATGAAACACACTCGTCATACCCATCTCTTAAGTGTCCACTGAACATTCCCACCTTCGCACAAGTGTATCAAATTTCCATTTTGGGGATTTAGGGGTTCGCCATGTGAAATAATTTGTTCTCTATATGTGTCTCTCTTTCTGCATGGCCAGGGGGATAGAGTCTCCTCCAGAAATGTACGACCTGAGATAACGGAACCTGGGTGTAGGAGAGGGGGGGATGCCACGATCTATACCCAGAAAGGGCCATGTCATGACAGCCCTCCCCCCAGTGGTTTGGATCCTGTGATTATCCTACAAGTTACAAATCAACATAAAAATAATGATCATGTCCTGTTTGTAGATTATCATTGCATTTCCCCTCTGGTGGTTGAACTTGGTAGGCTCTCTGAAAGCGGAGCAGTCCATCACAAGGATGGGCAGTGAATGCCTGGTTGGTGATTGCCATTGCGGGCCCCCTCTAGTGATTTACCTTGGTAGGTTTCCTGAAAGCTGCAAAGTACCACAAGGATAATAATGTAATTATATATATTATATATACCAGGGGATGTCCTGGTTGGTGATCGCCGTTGCGGTCAACCCCCTCTGGTGGTTTACCTTGGTAGGCTCTCTGACAGTGGGGCAGGCCGCCATATGGATGGGCAGTGGGTGTCCGGATTTGGGATCGCCGGTCCGGAGCCGTCGTCTGGTCTTCCAGACTGTAAGATCTGTGCAGTAACTTAGGCAGATGTTAACAACTCACACAGACTCACACAATATATATAATTACATTACTTCCCCAATGAGCGGCGTTGTGGCACTAAGTGATGGTTGTAGGGGACTTTGTTTATGGCTCTATCATTTCCTAAGTGTCAAAGAAACTGAAGCAAAAAGGAATGAAAGCATAAACAAAAGATATACAAAATATAGTTCTCACACCAAAATCATCTAATTGGATTGTATGCTATCTATATCCAATGTCCTGGCTAAATGACTATATCTTGGAATTGTCTATAAAGTCATGTCTAGGGTTTTCTTACTTGGTGTGTTGCTTAGGCACTATATATGATAAGTCTACAGCTGTAAGTCACTAGTTCTGGGCAGTCTACAGGGATGGCCTATGGACTGCTGAGTACTGTAGCTGTAGAGTCAAAGGCCTCAAAGTAAATGTTCAACTTTACTAAGGCTGGTATTTTGCTGAGACTGCCGCAGTGCTTGCGGAAGTGTCCGAAGGGCAAGAGAAGTTAATCTCAACTACCTTATTGCACGACTACAAGGAGGAGGGAAGTTGCTCATACACAGAGACAGCTGGCTCGAATTCATGAAAAAAATGGTCAATCAGGTTGGCTGATGGATTCTGTCGAGATATCGTAATATCTCCTTGGATTGGATTCTGCCCCAAGAGGTTTCTAAACATCTTTTTCCCAAGGGGTGCTTTTGACAGATACCCCTTGTGAATGACTGCGTTGCAGCTGGCATTAGGGACAAACAGTGTGGTCAGTGGAGAAGGCACTGTGGCCTGTGACCATACCTGGTTGGTTTTCCAATCCATCAGTGGGAGTAACCAATCCATCAGTGGGAGTAACCGATCCATCAAGTCTGCTCCAAGTAGCAGGGTTTCATATTCGAGGCTGGTAACATACACAGGGTGAGCGAGCGATACGTCCTGGAAGTGTAGTTTCAGCATGACTCTCAATGTGAGAGGTGAGGTAGTCTGAGAGACACCTCGAAGTGTAGTATCGCATCGTTCCACTCTTAACCAATGTTTAGTTGGTTTCAAAGCCCTTTTGAGATCATCGAACAATGTTTGAGAGATGAGCGATATTGTTGCACCCGAATCAATTAGTGCATGACAAGTTAAGCAGTCCTCCAGGACTGTTTCCAGGTATGGGTGTTTAGATTCGTGTTTAGTGGACATATTCCCCATAGGGTGGAGTGGTTGTTCGCAACGACGTGATGTGCCATTTCTGTTCAAGGTGAAAGCAGTTTGACATTTCTGGTTTTGAGTGGGCTTGGCTTTAACGAAGTGTTTGACCTTTTTCTTCACAACCTTTGTATCAGAGTCTGTATACAAAGCCCATGGGCTTTTTTCTTGATCACGCGGGCCCTGGATAGGGTCTCGAGTGAGAGTGGGAAAGATTAGAATTTTAATGTCCTTGTTAAGGGTGTTAATTCCTGTGGACCTGGTAATTCCTCATCTAGTCCTTGTGACTTATCTTTTACACTTTTTTTTCAAAATTTTCTCACTTTAGTTCTTCACGTAGTGGAGAACATCGTTCTACGTTTTGATCACCCTTCAACCCTTTGTTACCCTTGTGCTATGACACTTTTTGCGGGTTGGGTGCAGGAACGAAGGGAACAGGTCGATTGTAGAGGTAGTCGTTTTGATGGCGACATACTTTACAGTTATTTAGACAGAGGAGGTTATTGGAATCGTGGTTTTGATTTTTTTTTAATTTTACCCCTTTTTCTCCCCAATTTCCTGGTATCCAATTGTTTAGTAGCTACTATCTTGTCTCATCGCTACAACTCCCGTACAGGCTCGGGAGAGACGAAGGTTGAAAGTCATGTGTCCTCCGATACACAACCCAACCAAGCCGCACTGCTTCTTAACACAGCACGCATCCAACCCGGAAGCCAGCTGCACCAATGTGTTGGAGGAAACCCTGTGCACCTGTGCCCGGCCCGCCACAGGATAAGACAAGGATATCCCTACCGGCCAAGCCCTCCCTAACCCGGACGACGCTAGGCCAATTTTTCGTCGCCCCACGGACCTCCCGGTCGTGGCCAGTTACAACAGAGCCTGGGCGCAAACCCAGAGTCTCTGGTGGCACAGCTGGCACCTCAGTACAGCACCCTTAACCACTGCGCCACCCGGGAGGCCCTTGAGATTAATAGAATTCTGGTGTTTGATTCTAAAAGAGAACACAAGGTTGTCTTTGGATTACATCTTAAAACTAAGGGCAACCATGGCATCTGTAACAGAGAAGGAGAAAGATCTGATGATTCTTATGTTATTGCACACTGTCAGTGTGAACCAGAGTGACTTGACACAATGGGCCAAGCAAGCTGTACAAACATAACAGAAACAATACAGGACGTCTTATTTAATGAAAGGGATTGCAGCCTGCCATGAAGCATTCATCTATGTATGTAAGAGTCTAGCTACAGTTTCAGATATACGTTTCTAATGCCAGAAAATTGTTTTCATTGTAAGTTAAAGCTTGCTGTTAGCCAGCTAGTTGATGTTAGATGGCTGGCTTGCTAGATAACATTGCGTGTATGATTTGTGTGTAGTGATGTTATCTCAATTCCATTTCGCATTGCAAGTTATAGCCTTGAACCTATTTGGTTCACTTTAGCTAGCTATGAAAATTAGTTTGCTAGTACTCTATGGATTGGGATTATGGTTCATTGTTTAGCTAGCTACATGTCTAAAACACAAGACCCCAAGTTAAAGCTTACTATTAGCTAGCTAGCTGAAGACCCATCAAGTTAGCCAGGTCTGTCTGACGGTGATTACAGCTATCTATTGTATAATAATGCAAAAACATTTGTATCTTGAATTTGTCTTTCAGCATCAGTAGAACACGCCTGACTCTCCTCCACCAGTCATACAAGGATAATGGTCTAATGCCTCCCATCAAAAAGAGAGCTAGCCCAAGCAAGCACAGGTTACACCTGAAGTATGAGGACTTGTAGCAAGTGGTGAACTTCGTCAACAACTACGCAGTGGATAATGCAATAGTATTGCCACGATGCCACCCAGGACACAAACACTTTGGTGGAAAGCTGCTGCCATCCCATGTGACAAAGCAGCAGTCTGGTGTCTCCACAAGGAATTGATGACAACACTTGGTATGTACAGCATAAACAACACGTTTTGATTATTTAATTGACCTCCAACATGATTGCCACTACTTTTATTGAGCTCACATTATTTCTGTATTTTTCAGAGGTATGTGTATTTGGGCTGTTTTCATTCAGGAATCTGTGGAGAGAATTGCTACCCCACATCTTAAGCACTAAGCCCAGGACAGACCTGTACTGGCAGTGCCAGATGATCAACTATTAGGTCTTCAGATCTGCCAATCTGCCAGAAGCTGTTAAATCAGCCAAGCTGAAGAATCAACAGCAGCATCTCCTGCTTGTTCAGAGTGAGAGGTCTGTCTACCAGAAGATGGTGGCCTGCAGTTGTCTCTGGGGGCCCCTACTGAACCAGCAAGCAAAGACATCGGGATGCATTACAGTTTGATTTTTGTATATATATATTAGTAGAACACGTAGAAGTAAGAACCCAGTAGAACACACATATATATGTATATATATATATATATATATATATATATATATCTATCACACACACACACACACACACAGTGGGGGAAAAAAGTATTTAGTCAGCCAACAATTGTGCAAGTTCTCCCACTTAAAAAGATGAGAGGCCTGTAATTTTCATCATAGGTACACTTCAACTATGACAGACAAAATTATTACTTTTTATCCAGAAAATCACATTGTAGGATTTTTAATGAATTTCTTTGCAAATTGTGGTGGAAATTAAGTATTTGGTCACCTACAAACAAGCACGATTTCTGGCTCTCACAGACCTGTAACTTCTTCTTTAAGAGGCTCCTCTGTCCTCCAGTCGTTACCTGTATTAATGGCACCTGTTTGAACTTGTTATCAGTATAAAAGACACCTGTCCACAACCTCAAACAGTCACACTCCAAACTCCACTATGGGAAAGACCAAAGAGCTGTCAAAGGACATCAGAAACAAAATTGTAGACCTGCACCAAGCTGGGAAGACTGAATCTGCAATAGGTAAGCAGCTTGGTTTGAAGAAATCAACTGTGGGAGCAATTATTAGGAAATGGAAGACATACAAGACCACTGATAATCTCCCTCGATATGGGGCTCCATGCAAGATCTCACCCCGTGGGGTCAAAGTGATCACACAGGGGGACCTAGTGAATGACCTGCAGAGAGCTGGGACCAAAGTAACAAAGCCTACCATCAGTAACACACTACGCCGCCAGGGACTCAAATCCTGCAGTGCCAGACGTGTCCCCCTGCTTAAGCCAGTACATGTCCAGGCCCGTCTGAAGTTTGCTAGAGAGCATTTGGATGATCCAGAAGAAGATTGGGAGAATTTCATATGGTCAGATGAAACCAAAATATAACTTTTTGGTAAAAACTCAACTCGTCGTGTTTGGAGGACAAAAAATGCTGAGTTGCATCCAAAGAACACCATACCTACTGTAAAGCATGGGGGTGTTAACATCATGCTTTGGGGCTGTTTTTCTGCAAAGGGACCAGGACGACTGATCCGTGTAAGGGAAAGAATGAATGGGGCCATGTATCGTGAGATTTTGAGTGAAAACCTCCTTCCATCAGCAAGGGCATTGAAGATGAAACATGGCTGCGTCTTTCAGCATGACAATGATCCCAAACACACCGCCCGGGCAACGAAGGATTGGCTTCGTAAGAAGCATTTCAAGGTCCTGGAGTGGCCTAGCCAGTCTCCAGATCTCAACCCCATAGAAAATCTTTGGAGAGAGTTGAAAGTCTGTGTTGCCCAGCAACAGCCCCAAAACATCATTGCTCTAGAGGAGATATGCATGGAGGAATGGGCCAAAATACCAGCAACAGTGTGTGAAAACCTTGTGAAGACTTACAGAAAACGTTTGACCTCTGTCATTGCCAACAAAGGGTATATAACAAAGTATTAAGAAACTTTTGTTATTGACCAAATACTTATTTTCCACCATAATTTGCAAATAAATTAATAAAGAATCCTACAATGTGATTTTCTGGATTTTTTTTTTTCATTTTGTCTGTCTTAGTTGAAGTGTACATATGATGAAAATTACAGGCCTCTCTCATCCTTTTTAAGTGGGAGAACTTGCACAATTGGTGGCTGACTAAATACTTTTTTGCCCCACTGTAGTTGTTTAACTTAGCTAGCTCCTTAGCTAGTTTCTGTACATAAGTTACCAAACAGAACATAATTTGTTTTCCCCCCTATTGTAACACAGTAGTATGTTAGCCAGCAATACATAATATGGGTTTCAGTAGATAAACTAAACTTAGCTAGCTAGGTGGCTTGCATGAAAAATAACTTACTTAGCTAGCCACCGTATTTGTCATCTACACTAGCTGAGCTTCTGTTCTGGCTAAATACAACGCTTTGTTTCAAATCATCTTCAATACATTCCAGTTGAAACATGTACGGTTGAATGTAGAGGTCGACCGATTAATCGGAATGGTCGATTTAATTAGGGCCGAATTCAAGTTTTCATAACAATCGGTAATCTGCATTTTTGGACACCGATTATGGCCGATTACATTGCGTCGCAGGCTGACTATCTGTTATGCGAGTGCAGCAAGGAGCCAATGTAAGGTAATAACTAGCATTAAACTTATCTTAGAAAAAACAGTCAATCTTCACAATCACTAGTTAACTACACATGGTTGATGATATTACTAGTTTATCTAGCTTGTCCTGCGTTGCATATAATCGATGCGGTGCCTGTTAATTTATCATTGATTCACAGCCTACTTTGCCAAACGGGTGATTTAACAAGCACATTCACAAAAAAAGCACTGTTGTTGCATCAATGTGTACCTAACCATAAACATCAATGCCTTTCTCAAAATCAATACACAAGTATATATTTTTAAACCTGCATATTTAGTTAATATTGCCTGCTAACATGCATTTCTTTTAACTAGGCTAATTGTGTCACTTCTCTTGAGTCCTGTGCAAGCAGAGTCAGGGTATATGCAGCAGTTTGGGCTGCCTGGCTCGTTGCAAACTGTGTGAAGACCATTTCTTCCTAACAAAGACCGTAATTAATTTGCTAGAATTGTACATAATTATGGCATAACATTGAAAGTTGTGCAATGTAACAGCAATATTTAGACTTAGGGATGCCACCTGTTAGATAAAATACGGAACGGTTCCGTAGTTCACTGAAAGAATAAATGTTTTGTTTTCGAAATGATCGTTTCTGGATTTGACCATATTAATGACCTAAGGCTCGTATTTCTGTGTGTTATTATATTATAATTAAGTCTATGACTTGATAGAGCAGTCTGACTGAGCGGTTGTAGGCAGCAGAAGGCTCGTAAGCATTCATCCAAACAGCACTTTCCTGCATTTGCCAGCAGCTCTTCACTGTGCTTCAAGCATTGCGCTGTTTATAACTTCAAGCCTATCAACTCCCAAGATTAGGATGGCAATACTAAAGTACCTATTAGAACATCCAATAGTCAAAGGTATATGACATACAAATGGTATAGAGAGAACTTGTCCTGTAATAACTACAACCTAAAACTTCTTACCTGGGAATATTGAAGACTCTTGTTAAAAGGAACCGCATGTATATAGATTTTCTTCAACAGTATTATTGACTGTTATGTGTTGTTTATTACATGTGTAACTCTGTTGTATGTGTCAAACTGCTTTACTTTATTCTTGGCCAGGTTGCAGTTGTTAATGAGAACTTGTTCTCAACTTGCCTAATTGACTAAATAAAGGTGAAAAAAAGCATGCAGTTGCCAACATAATGTTTCAGTTATTTCTTAACTTAAGAGTGGAATTCTTTTCTATTTTCGTAAAGAGAGCCAAACAAATCACCTTCACCTGACTACTTCATGGTCACCATTTTGTTTTTTGATCCTTCTCTCCCTTCTCAGGTAAAACTAGGCTTTATGAGATACCCTTTAAGAGCTTTTGTGCACAAACCCCTCAAGTGTTATAAATGCAAAAGATTTGGGCATGTATCAAGTGTATGCAGATGGGAAGAATATCGTATGCCAGTTGAGGTTATATGCTGCAACTATGGTGTCAAACATGCGCCTGAGTCCTCAGATTGCCCTAGTGTGAAGGAGACAGAACTGGCGAGAATAAGGGCTGTCCAGTGTGTCTCCTATTTGGAGGCGGTGAGAAGAGTGGATGGAGCTAGTGGCGTTGAAAACACAATGGTAATTGAGATTGCAACAATGAATGTTTCTCCGAAAACTATGGATCCTGATATAGTACATGCGAAAAAGGTGGACTTTGCAATAAATGCTACAATGTCATACACTGCACAGTACAAACAAAGAAGAAATGAGAAAATTAGAATTACTGTGCAGAACGCCGAGGCATTACAAGAAATCCTTTTGAAGGAGGGATATGACTTGTGTATTGAGGTGACTTGAAATGGAATGTGACTGAAGGAGTGGGATGTCAATTTTTCCCAGTTTTTTCCTACAATTGATATTTTTTCTATAGTTTACCACCCGTACATTAGGTGGTGGCATGCACCTCGAGCAAGAAGAAGAAGAGAAATAATAATAAGAAAGATAATGTTGAACACTGACACTTTTGTAGCTTTTATTAGGCTTACACAAGAGTATGAGTTCCTCAAGTGCCTATGCATATCCCAATGTTGGGAGAGTTACCACTTTAAAAAAAATAATGTTATTACATTTACATAAAAATATGTGCAAAAATATTGAAGTAAAATTGAAATGGAGGCCAAAGAAGACTGTCTGAAAGCCACGCCTCCTGAAAACAAACAGATGACCCAAACCTAACCATTAGTTAGGTTTTTATTCACTTTATGCTGGGTTGACCCTGCAGCAGTGGTGTCCTTTTTTATGTAATGCATAGGTTATTTTCAGGAGGTGTGGCCTATTTGAGGCGTCGTTTTCAAATAGTTATTTTTGGCCATTTTAAGAAGTTTATACCCTGCAACTGAAAGTTTTCCATCAATATTTCTGCATGTTATACATTTTAATATATGTTTTGGAATATTATTTTTTTATCTAATTTTATTGGTCACACACACGTGGTTAGCAGTTGTTAATGCAAGTGTAGTGAAGTGCTTGTGCTTCTAGTTCCGACAGTGCAGTAATATCTAACAAGTAATCTAACAATTTCCCAACAACTACCTAATACACACAAGTCTAGTGGTTGAATGAGAATATGTACATATAAGTATATGGATGAGCAATGGCCGAGCGGCATAGGCAAGGTGCAATAAATGGTGTAAAATACAGTATATACATGTGATATGAATGTATATAACTGGAGTACTTCTCCTGTCCTATCCGGTGTCCTGTGTGAATTTAAGTATGCTCTCTCTAATTCTCTCTTTCTCTCTCTCGGAGGACCTGAGCCCTAGGACCTTGCCTCAGGACTACCTGGCATGTTGACTCCTTGCTGTCCCCAGTCCACCTGGCCGTGCTGCTGCTCCAGTTTCAACTCTTCTGCCTGTTATTATTATTTGACCATGCTGGTCATTTATGAACATTTGAACATCTTGGCCATGTTCTGTTACAAACGACACCCGGCACAGCCAGAAGAGGACTGGCCACCCCACATAGCCTGGTTCCTCTCTAGGTTTCTTCCTAGGTTTTGGCCTTTCTAGAGTTTTTCCTAGCCACCGTGCTTCTACACCTGCATTGCTTGCTGTTTGGAGTTTTAGGCTGGGTTTCTGTACAGCACTTTGAGATATCAGCTGATGTACGAAGGGCTATATAAATACATTTGGTTTGATATGAATAATGTAAGATATGTAAACATTATTAAAGTGGCATTATTTAAAGTGCCATTGTTTAAAGTGACTAGTGATCCATTTATTAAAATGGCCAGTGATTGGGCTCAATGTAGGCAGCAGCCTCTCTGAGTTGGTGATTGCTGTTTAGCAGTCTGATGGCCTTGAGATAGAAGCTGTTTTTCAGTCTATCGGCCCCAGCTTTGTTGCACCTATACTGACCTCGCCTTCTGGATGGTGTGAACAGGCAGTGGCTCGGGTGGTTGTCTTCCTTAATGATCCTTTTGGTCTTCCTGTGACATCGGGTGCTGTAGGTGTCATGGAGGGCAGGTAGTTTACCTCCGGTGATGCGTTGTGCAGACCGCAAATATTATAACAAAGTGGTAACAATCCCAATGTTGGGATAAGCACTTGAGGAACAAAACAGATGAACCAGAATGACCCTTACCTTCATTGATGTCCAAAAATAACTTTCTGAAAGCCATGCCCCTAGTAAGCCACATCTTCAGTCTTACAACAAAAAAAATAATCCATGTGACTCATCTGGCTGGCTCAAAATAACCCAACATGTGTTCTGTCCACTATTTACCCAGCATTGGGTTGTTTTTAACCCAGCATTTTTTAGAGTGCAGGGGCCTTTCTCGCTGTGAAGAATAGCTCTATTTACTAGCAGCCTTCTATCTCACTCACTAACACACACTCACACACACACACACACACACACACAAACACACATGGCGCCTCAGGACAGGCCACGTGCTTTGCAGGAATTTAAAATGGTAGAATGGAATCGAAGAATGATGCCAAAGTTCTGTGGCTGGAGCTGGGGCCGAGGCTGGGGCTGAACAATTTGTTAGGGTAAGGGTTAGTGGATAGTTAGTTGAACATCTATAAACCATCCGTAGGGGTTCCTCTAGATAAAGTGTTACCCTGCATGGTGTTAGTGTCAGACGTAGAGGACAGACTAGACCGTCTGTTACTCTGTCTAAGTGTTTTAATAAGGGAGTCTGACATCGCTGCAGATTGCTCCTCCAGGATCCCTCCTCCTTCAACACACACCCACACACAAGCAGAGTGTTTAGTCATTTATATCTGCGAGATTAAGTCCCTCCGAGGAAGAGCCTCAGTGGCAGACAGATTCATTTCACCAAATGAGCCCATATTGTCAGGCATAAGCGACCGCTTAGGGCCCTCGACCTTATTGTTCTGGGCCATCCTGTCGCAGAGCTCTGTGTGTTTATACATGTGTGCAACAAGATCTCATGTTCTCCTTGGTGAAAAATATACATTGATTTATTCAGGCCGCATCACATCCGGCCGTGATTGGGAGTCCCATAGGGTGGCGCACAATTGGCCCAGCGTCATCCGGGTTTGGCCGGGCTAGAACGATATTGTAAATAAGAATTTATTCTTAACTGACTTGCCTAGTAAAATTAAGGATAATTAAATTAAATTAAAAAATGTAATTGTATAACCCACCAGGGGCAGATCTGGTGGTTTTAGATCAAATTCAAGCTATATTAGATCAAATCCAAACAGGAACTATTATTTTAGCAGGTGAGCTAAATCATACATTAAATAAGGTTGATAGACATAGCAATAAAACATCTTCTGAACCCAAAATGTAAAAATAAAACCTTTAACATTCCAAATGTGTCATGCCCTGACCATAAAGAGCTTTTTATTCTCTATGTTGGTTAGGTCGGGGTGTAACTAGGATGGGTCATCTAGGTAATTATATGTCTATGTTGGCCTGGTATGGTTCCCAATCAGAGGCAGCTGTTTATCGTTGTCTCTGATTGGGGATCATATTTAGGCAGCCATTTACCCTTTGTGCTTTGTGGGATCTTGACTATGTATAGTTGCCTGTGAGCACTATAGCAGCTTCATGTTTTGTTCTTTGAGTTTCACTTCAAAATAAAGAGGATGGAACCATATTACGCTGCATCTTGGTCCACTCATTATAACGATCGTGACAAAATGTAGACATAGAGGATAGAGAAAATCCAACCCCCGATATAAGGCATACATTAGGGGAATGATAATCTCATAATCAACAAAAGCTAAATATTATTTCAAAATTTAAATTAAATAAAAAATAATGTAAACTACTATGTTAGAAAAAGCCCATGAAAAAATATTTACAAGGAAAAGAAGAAAATACAAATTTCTAAACTTAAACAGGAATATTATATTTTACTTTTGAAGACAGCCAACAATTACAGGTTGAACTAAATAAAGCATACCTCTTAATGGCAAATAAACCTGGTAAATATCTCACAGCTCACACAAAACAAATACACACTAAACCAGTTCTAAATTTAAAAGATAAAGCATGGGTGTCAAACTCTGGCCCGTGGGCCAAATTTGGGGTAATTATATTTGGCCCGCGAGACAATACCAAATTACTACTAGAGCTGGCCCGCCGGTATTATACAGCGCATTCACCACTAATACTACGAATCCCATAATGCTCTGCTGTTTTCGCGCGCCAATCAGGACAGGACCCAGAAACGCTCTCTCCTCTGTGACAGTAGTCATAGCAACATAGATGCTACAACTGTCAGCGAGCTAACCCTTTCCAAAAATGGCGAAAAGAAAGGCAGAAAACAGGAGCTTTCTGGACAAGTGGGAGGCAGAATATCTGTTTACATATGTAAAAGACAAACCTGTTTGTCTTGTTTGTGGAGTCAACGTGGCTGTAAGTAAGGAGTACAACATTAGACGACACTATGAAACGAAACACCATGACAAATACAAGGACCTGGACATGACTCAAAGGAGCCAGAAAGTAGAGGAGATGAAAAGAAGCTTGGTTTCACAACAGAATATGTTTAAAAAAGCCACATCACAAAGCGAGGCTGCTGTAAAGGCTAGTTATATAGTGGCAGCAGAGATCGCAAAATCAGCCCGGCCCTTTAATGAGGGAGAGTTCATGAAAAAGTGCATGATGAAGGTTTGTGACCTCGTATGCCCAGAGAAAAAACAAGCATTTTCAAACGTGAGCCTGAGCAGGAACACAGTAGCTGATCGCACATGTGATCTTGCCACCAATCTGTATGACCAGCTGATGGAAAAGGGAAAAGATTTTGTTGCGTTCTCCCTCGCTGTGGATGAGAGCTGCGACGCATCTGATACTGCTCAGCTGTCAGTCTTCATCCATGGAGTGGACTCAAATCTGTGTGTTACAGAGGAGCTATTAGGATTCAAATCAATGCATGGCACAACCACAGGAAAGGAAATCTTTGAGGAGGTTTTCAAATGTGTAACTGAAATAAAGCTACCGTGGGATAAACTCGTTGGATTAACGACAGATGGTGCGCCAGCGATGTGCGGTAAAAAGAGTGGACTGGTGGGCATGGTTCGGGATAAGATGCGGGAAGAGAACTGTGCAGGTGAGCTAACTGTTTACCACTGCATCATACATCAGGAAGCACTGTGTGCCAAAGCCCTAAAGATGGAACATGTTATGACCACAGTAACACAGGTAGTTAACTTTATAAGAGCCAAAGGTCTAAATCACCGCCAGTTTAAATCTTTTCTGGAGGAGTGTGGTTCGGAATACGCAGACGTGCCGTATCACACAGAGGTGAGATGGCTAAGCAGAGGAAAAGTACTGAACAGATGTTTCGAGCTGCGTGAGGAAATATGTCAATTCCTGGAAACCAAAGGGAAGGATACAGCAGAGCTCCGGGAGCAAAAGTTCCTGTGTGAGCTGGCCTTTCTCTGTGACATCTCGAGCCATCTCGATGCGCTGAACCTGCAGCTTCAGGGGTGGGGGCGCATCATCACAGACATTTACGCTGCAGTGAGGGCCTTCAAAACTAAACTGTTCCTGTGGGAGAATCAGATGCTGCAAGGAAACCCTTGCCATTTTCCCTGCTGCCAATCCATAAAAGCGCAGATCTCTACCGCCGTGTTCCCATGCGCACAGTTTGCTGAAAAACTCAGTGTTCTCGCCGCTGAGTTTAGCCGGCGATTTGCCGACTTCGATGCCCAGAAATGCAAGTTTGAACTGCTTAGTAATCCCTTCGCAGTTGATGTGGAAAATGCACCAACCAACATCCAAATGGAGCTGATTGAACTCCAGTGCAACGACACGCTGAAGTCAAAGTATGATGCTGTGGGCGCCGCACAGTTTCCACGGTTCATCCCTGACACAATGCCTCAGCTCCGCACCCAAGCTGCTCAGATGCTCTCCATGTTCGGCAGCACTTATCTATGCGAGCAACTTTTCTCCTCGATGAAGATGACCAAAACAACTCACAGGAGACATCTGACTGATGAACATCTTCGCTCGATACTGAGGATTTCTTCAGCTCAGTGCTTGAGCCCAGACATTGATGAACTAGCATCCAAGAAGAGATGCCAGGTATCTGGCTTGGGCACATCAGATTAGACCAGTGTGCAATTATTAACGTTTTCTTTATGCACTTTTTCTTGCTACAAGGCATGGGCTTGAATGGTTGATTGATTTATTATCATTTTATTTGTAAAATTATTAGCCAGTGGAAAAAGTTTAATTTGGTATTTAAATCAGAAGGCTGCAAATAGAAAAGAGGCATACAATTTTTATTTAAATTTTCTTTATTTAATAAATGAATGCCATTGATGTGTTTTTTCATTTGAAATTCGATTTTGCATGTCTCCACTATTAAATTATATATTGTATGGTAATAAGCGATGCTTGTTCCATATTCAATGTTAAAGCAAAACTTGTTTGGGTCCATATTAAAAGGTTAATTTGTTCAATGTTGGCCCGTGACTTTGTTCAGGTTTTACATTTTGGCCCACTGGGTATTTGAGTTTGACACCCCTGAGATAAAGGTACAAATGAGATCATTGGAAAAAACAATGTGATTAATGACCATTTTAAAAGTGTCTATGAAAATGTATGAAAATCAGAATTAAACAACAGTTGGACGGATCATATAGCCTTCTTAGATTCAACAACCCTGAAGCAATTCAATATGTACCTATTGTTCAGCAGAAACCAGAGATCACCCAAAAATAAATATTAAATACTGTTACATTTATTTATTATTGGAATGGATGGCTTTCCCATAGAAATCTATTCAACGTTTTGGGACAAAGTAGCACCCCTTGTTAGGGAATAATCAGAATTTGTTGGTAACATATGTAAGATGTTTTATATTCATCATATGTTTGTTACTTCTCATCATAATGGTATTTTTGTATAATGCTGTGGCGGGGTTGCAGTTATCTGTTCTATGTCAAGACTAAGTTGCATGGGCCGCAGAGAAGGGAGAGGTTAAAGTGTCATCATGTGTAAACATATCTTTTGCTCCACTGTGTGTGTGTCAGTCACACCCTACTTTTCCCATCGGGGAAAAGGAGGATGGCAGTGTCTGGAATCATTCTCATGCTCCCTTTTATCATAACCTATAGCCTCACTCTCCTCTCCGTGAGCTTGTCCAGAATTGGTTGTATTTAGAATTGGTTGTATCTAAATGACAATTTGATATATGCCTGTTGATATGGAGGATTGGTTTATGGTTCTGAGTTTGAGAAAGGAGACAAAACTGAACGATAATTTATAGCCAACTCTGTCTGGCTAGGGGATACTCCTCTCTGAAGTAAAGTCTTTCTTAGTGTAAGTTCCTGGGACCTGTGGATTGTCATGTCGTCTAGGGGGGGTGGATCTTCGCTATAAAGGATCCCATTTGCCATTGTGTGGGGACTCTCAACTAGTTCAGTAGAGATACTGAACTGTTGAGAGTCACAGAAAATGCTATAGAGCTCATATAATTAAAGATGGACTTTGATAACTAACTCTGACTTGTGTGTGTGGTTTGCTCCCATGATTTGGTAAATAGAGGAAATTTCCACGACACCCTACAAATGACAACATACACTCAATTCAGTACTTCCTAGTTCCATGTATCAAATTCCAGTTAGATTAAAACCGGGAACATCTACATAGTCCCCTACAGATTATAGACCCATACATTTAATAAAGTTTGACAATATAATAATAACAAAGCTTTTATGTCAATAGAATGGCAAAAGACTTACCAGATGTGATACATATCAATCAAACAGTGTTTATTAAAAATATACCGTTACAAACAAATACAAGATCATGTTTCATTTTAACACAATACGCAAAAAAACAAGATCTAGATTTGTCAACAACTGCTGTTGATGCTGAAAAGGCTTTTGACCAGCTTGAATGGCCTTTTCTTTTCAAAACTTTGGAAGCTTTAAACTTTCCAGCTGAAATAATGAATAAATAAAAAATATTATGTAAATGTCCTAAAGCAAAAATATACACAAATAATACATTACCTGATGAAACTGCTTTAGAAAGGGGCACAAGACAGGGATGTTTCCCTCTTCCCCCCTCCTGTTTGCACTGGCAATTGAACAGCTTGCAGAAATAATTAGACAGGACCCAAACGTAACAGTATTGGTAAACACGAATATAAATTAAACTTATTTGCAGATGATATCCTGATATACCTGACCAATATTTAAAACTCAATTCCCCCTTTGCTAAAAATATTTTCAGAATACTCTAAAATCTCAGGATATAAAAGGTATGTGGGGGAAAAAATGATGGAAAATAATAACTCTACAGCAATCCATTAAGTGGACCACAAAAAATATTAAACACTTAGGATGCACAATAAATGACAACAAACAACAAATATATAAAGATATCTGTATTCCATAACTTAACTACAGTATATGAAAGCAGAAGTAATTAAATGGAATAATCTTCACATAAATCTTACAGGAAGAATAAACCTCTTTAGAAAGGCATGGTATTTATTTTCGGTAATACCAAAGACATTCTTCAAAAAAGTATACTCAGTTATTACAGACTTTATATGGGCAAATAAAATTCACAGAATATAAAGGAAAATGTGATTTTAACCTTCCAGACTTGGAATTGTATCAACTTGCTAACCAAGGCTTTGTCCTAAAGAGGAACAATGGGTACATATTGAAGATGTGCCTACTCATCCCCAGAAAAACTTTACATGTCTATTTTCAAAGGATAAAGATAAATACATTAACAACTTTGGGATTCATGTCAGACCTCGACGGCTGAAAGGTCCCAAACAGTCATTCGGATTCCCATGTAAAATAGTCTTTTGAGCGACTAAAAGGTTGATGAAATCCGAGCAAGGGTAACATTCCAGAGAGACATCAAAGACTGTAACGTTCTTTGCTTCACGGAAACATGGCTCAGTCGAGACACGCTATCAGAGTCGGTACAGCCAGCTGGTTTCTTCACGCATCGCTCAGACAGAAACAAGCATCTTTCTGGTAAGAAGAGAGGTGGGGGGTATGCCTTATGATTAACGAAACGTGGTGTGATCATAACAACCTACAGGAACTCAAGTCCTTCTGTTCACCAGACTTAGAATTCCTCACAATCAAATGTCGACCGCATTATCTACCAAGAGAATTCTCTTCAATTATAATCATAGCCGCATATATTCCCCCCCAAGCAGACACATCGATGGCCCTGAACAAACTTTATTTGACTCTATGTAAACTGGAAACCACATATCCTGAGGCTGCATTCATTGTAGCTGGGGATTTTAACAAGGCTAGACTGAAAACAAGACTCCCTAAATTCTATCAGCATAACGATTGTGCTATTGTTATTCTAACTTCCGCGACACATATAAGGCCCTCCCCCGCCCTCCTTTCAGAAAAGCTGACCACGACTCCATTTGTTGCTCCCTGCCTATAGACAGAGACTAAAACAGGAAGCTCCCGTGCTCAGGTCTGTTCAACGCTAATCCAACCAATCTGATTCCACACTTCAAGACTGCTTCGATCACGTGGATTGGGATATGTTCTGCACTGCGTCCAACATCGACGAATAAGCTGATTCAGTGAGCGAGTTCATTAGCAAGTGCATCGGCGATGTCGTACCCACAACAACTATTAAAACATTCCCAAACCAGAAACCATGGATTGATGGCAGCATTCACGCGAAACTGAAAGCCGAACCACTGCTTTTAACCAGGGCAAGGTGACCGGAAACATGACCGAATACAAACAGTGTAGGTATTCCCTCCGCAAGGCAATCAAACAAGCTAAGCGTTAATACAGAGACAAAGTAGAGTTGCAATTCAACGGCTCAGACACAAGAGGTATGTGGCAGGGTCTACAGTCAATCACGGATTACAAAAAGAAAACCAGCCCTGTCGCGGACCAGGATGTCTTGCTCCCAGACAGACTAAATAACTTCTTTGCTCGCTTTGAGGACAATATAGTGCCACTGACACGGCCCGCTACCAATACCTGCGGCCTCTCTTTCACTGCAGCCGACGTGAGTATAACATTTAAATGTGTTAACCCTCGCAAGGTTGCAGGGCCAGACGGCATCCCCAGCCACATCCTCAGAGCATGCGCAGACCAGCTGGCTGGTGTGTTTATGGACATATTCAATCAATCTTTATCCCAGTCTGCTGTCCCCACATGCTTCAAGAGGGCCAACATTGTTCCTGTTACCAAGAAAGCTAAGGTAACTGAGCTAAACGACTACCGCCCCGTATCACTCACTTCAATCATCATGAAGTGCTTTGAGAGACTAGTCAAGGACCATATCACCTCCAGCCAACCTGATACCATAGACCCACTCCAATTTGCTTACCGCCCCAATAGGTCCACAGACGATGCAATCGCAACCACACTGCACACTGCCCTAACCCATCTGGACAAGAAGAATACCTATGTGAGAATGCTGTTCATCGACTACAGCTCAGCATTTAACACCATAGTACTGTCATTGCGTTTGCCTGGGGATAGGTTTATGACAGTCATAAATACCCCTTCCCCCCTTTTTCCTCTCTCTACCCTACTGAGGTTACATTTGCAAAACCCTTGGTTAAAATAGAGATTCTGAGAATGTCAGAAGGTGGGGGGAAATTAACTATATTCTGGTAATCTGACCATAGGAACATATGCGGTGGTACTTAACTTCTTGCGTCGAGCAATCCCGGATCCGGGATTCTATTTATAGCCTCAAGCTCATTAGCATAACGCATCGTTAACTATTCATGAAAATCGCAAGTGAAATTAAATAAATATATTTGCTCTCAAGCTTAGACTTTTGTTAACAACACTGTCATCTCAGATTTTCAAAATATGCTTTTCAACCATAGCTAAACAAGCATTTGTGTAAGAGTGTTGATAGCTAGCATAGCTATAAGCCTAGAATTCAGCCAGCAACATTTTCACAAAAACAAGAAAATCATTCAAATAAAATCATTTACCTTTGAAGAACTTCAGATGTTTTCAATGAGGAGACTCTCAGTTAGATAGGAAATGTTCAGTTTTTCAATAAAATATTATTTGTGTAGGACAAATCGCTCCGTTTTGTTCACGTTTGGCTATGAAAAAAACCCGTATCCAGTTATAGCCTCAAGCTCATTAGCATAACGTAACGTTAACTATTTATGAAAATCGCAAATGAAATTAAATGAATGTGCTAGCTCTCAAGCTTAGCCTTTTCTTAACAACACCGTCATCTCAGATTTTCAAAATATGCTTTTGAACCATAGCAAAACAAGCATTTGTGATAGCTAGCGTAGCATTTAGCGTAGCATTTAGCGGGCAACATTTGCACAAAAACCAGAAAAGGATTCAAATAAAATCATTTACCTTTGAAGAACTTCGGATGTTTTCAATGAGGAGACTCTCAGTTACATAGCAAATGTTCAGTTTTTCCTGAAAGATTCTTTGTGTAGGAGAAATCGCTCCGTTTTGTACATCACGTTTGGGTACCAAAAAAAACGAAAATTCAGTCATCAAAACGGCGAACTGTTTTCCAAATTAACTCCATAATATCGACTGAAACACGGCAAATGCTGTTTAGAATCAATCCTCAATGTGTTTTTCACATATCTCTTCATTGATATATCGTTTGTGGTAGTCTCCTTTCTCCGGTGAATCGCTTGGAAAAAGACGTGCAGTTGAAGATGACGCACCAACTTCGACGGAGGACACCGGGTGGACACCTGGCAAATGTAGTCTCTTATGATCAATCTTCCAATGATATGCCTACAAATACGTCACAATGCTGCAGACACCTTGGGGAAACGATAGATAGGGCAGGCTCATTCCTGTCGCATTCACAGCCATATAAGGAGACAATGAAAAACAGAGCCTCAAAAATCCTGCTCATTTCCTGGTTGCAGTTTCATCTTGGTTTTGCCTGTAGCTTCTGTTCTGGGGCACTCACAGACAATATCTTTGCAGTTCTGGAAACGTCAGAGTGTTTTCTTTCCAAAGCTATCAATTATATGCATAGTCGAGCATCTTTTTGTGACAAAATATTGCGCTTAAAACGGGCACGTCTTTTTATCCAAAAATGAAATAGCGCCCCAGTTCAGTTCAGATGTCATCTGAGACATTCTCATCAATGATAAGATGACACAAACTCTACTGTGGAAAGCCTACACATCAGTTATCGGATTCACATGGAATTGTTGTTCAATTTAAATGTTTGAATATTGAATATATTTGTGATGGGATGAAATGTGATTTTAGCTTCTAAAATGTGAGATTTGGGTTTTCATAAGACAGGTCTCTGCTCAATCAGTGGCCCGCCCCTGTGAAGGGACGTGGGCTATAAAACATTTCAAACACGCCCTCCTCTCCCTTCCTATATAAGCCCTTGACGACAATATAACCTCCTGTTCTGAGGATGTAGGACGACGGTCCGATGTCAGAATGGTTCAGATAATAACTACAGAACGAAGCCAACATCAGCGTGAGCTTTGGTTGTGAATGGTATGAACTTTGAACTCTTATTCACTGCAGAAGTGATACATCATAGCCGTTGAGTTAGCAACAGCAGATGCAACGAGGGTTAGGAAGGAACAGACAGAGTATACCGTCTATCACCCAACGACGTTACTACAACGTATTCAATTGACAACCAGAGACATTCTTCAAAGGACTCGTTTAGGCAACACGGCCTTCAATCTACCACCAACCTACCGAAGTAAATATTTATTGCATTTTCCCTTTTCCAAATGGGCGGTAATTTAGAATGCATAAGATACTGTAATTACGATAGCACAGCTTCTCCCTGTGTCCATCAGTCTTCCCGCTCCTTCACTCAAACCCAGCCCCTTTTCTTTTGTGTAACAAGCTGTCATATCTGTTCCGCCCGCTAGGGCCGTTTTCCTTTATGACGTAATGTGTAATCAAGTTATGATTTTATTATGTGTATGTGTAATTCTGTGTGATTAGTTAGGTATTTAGTAAATCAATAATTAAACCCAATTTTGTATTGCTGACTCAAATTGTTAGCCAGGGTTCATGCAGATAACCAAGACTTTCAGACCACAACTTTCAGATGAGACTGAATTAAGGTGACGATTAATATTGACTGCTATTGATGTAAAATATTACTAGGTCTTTAAGAGTTTATTCGGAAGATAACAGCTCTATAAATATTATTTTGTGGTGCCCGACTCTCTTGTTATTAATTAAATTTACAGGATTAGCTCAATCAGGTGATATTAATTACGGAGAAATTATTTTATAGAATAGCATGTCATATCACTTATTCCGGCATTGCCAAAGACACGACAGTTCCCTCCAAACTTGTCATCAAGCACGAGACCCTGGGTCTCAACCCTGCCCTGTGCAACTGGGTACTGGACTTCCTGACGGGCCTCCACCAGGTGGTGAGGGTAGGTAACAACATCTCCACCCCGCTGATCCTCATCACTGGGGCCCCACAAGGGTGCGTTCTGAGCACTCTCCTGTATTCCCTGTTCACCCACGACTGCATGGCCATGCATCAATCAGCAAGTTTGCAGGCCACACTAAAGTGCTAGGCTTGATTACCAACAACGACGAGACGGCCTACAGTGAGGAGGTGAGGGCCCTCGGAGTGTAGTGTCAGGAAAATAACCTCACACTCAACGTCAACAAAACAAAGGAGATGATCGTGAACTTCAGGAAACAGCAGAGGGAGCACCCCCTATCCACATCGACGGGACAGTAGTGGAGAGGGTAGTAAGTTTTAAGTTCCTCGTCATACACATCACGGACAAACTCAATTGGTCCACCCACACAGACAGCATGGTGAAGAAGGCGCAGCAGCGCCTCTTCAACCTCAGGAGGCTGAGGAAATTCGGCATGTCACCAAAAGCACTCATCTAGTACATAATAAATGTATAATAGTGAATTCATGACGTGAATGAACAAGCCTTTTCATACTTTATAATATGTCTATATATAGTTAAATCAGTTTTAGGAACATCTACCCAAAATATTTCATGACATTTTTGAATGTCTAAATCAACATTTTGGCCATTTAATCAGTGTTTCCACCCTATCGATAAGTAAAACAAAATTGGACTTCCACACACAATTATTTATTTACTTATTTTAGGTTTAAGGAAGTGTATAGGTCACATTCTTTATCGTACATCTATGAAAGTTATATACTTAGAGTCACTTGCTCGATAGGAATCATGCCTGAGATGCTTTTCTAAGGACTGCCCCTTTGACCTGACGTGGCGAAGAGCTTACAAAATGGATTGTAATGATGCAGCCAACCTCTGGACAGAGCCAGTGACACGTTTATTCCACAGAGAAGCCTCTGAGTGTCCTACAACTGTCTAGTTGTTTGTGTTCTGACTTACAAAATAGTGGGAAATTAATAAAATCAGCAATGTAAACATATTATCAGTAATTACGAGTAAATCTAGTGCCCCAAAACCAGGCACTGTGGTCTTTGAATCAAATTTGCTGATACAAAAAGCAACTCAAACAACACTTAAATTGCATGCAATATCCAATCCTGTTGTACATCACGGTTCCACAAATGATTTGTTTATCCTGTTTTGTTACTGTTACAGCAAAAATATAGACAAAATGTTGGCTATATAATTTAGTAGCGCAAATGGGATTGGCAGCACTGTTTCTCAAGCTAGCTAGCTGCCTAAATATATAGTTATAGGTTTCCGCTTTCATCTGTGTCTGGTGGTAGCTAGTTACCGTCTAACTAGGGCATCAGCCAGCATGGAACAAAAGCGGGGGAAGGGTTGCCCCAACTCCGACACAGTTGTCATGTCATTAAAGACACATGCCAAACAGGAGATTGTAACAAACTTCTTGACAGTCATGATATATAAACATTGTCATACTGTTAATATGTAAATATATGTAATGTACTTTGCAAAGTTTAAACTAAAATTGTCTAATATGTACTTGCTAGCTAGCTTGATAAACAGTGCTGACAATTCCATTTGGGCTAGCTAGCTGAATTATATAGCCAACTTTTCTCTATATTGATTCTGTTGCAATAACCAAACAGGATAAACAAATATTTTGTGAATTGATGGTGTCAGATGCTTTGTGTTCCAGCAAATTTGCTTGAGATATTCTCACTGCAACACTGCGTCCATGTTGCTTGACATAGGCGTTTTCAAGGAACTGTCAGTCAACAGTGAGCTCCCCGCCCACTCAGCCTATTAACTCCCCGCCCACTCAGCCTGTCTTTTCAGACTTCCTGGTAGTTTGACATGAGAGAAAAATTAATTTTTCTCAAAGTTTGAGAATGTATATTGGGAGAAAATAATGGGTGATGATTTAGTCACACAAAAGGCTATTTTACACGGGAAACAGAATAACTGTTCAAGTCCTGTAAAGCCTCTAGAAGTGCATATAACAAACAACATTTGGTCTACACATTTTGCCATGACTTATGACATGTTCTTAAAATATCTGGGTGAGAGTGACTAACAAAATAAATATGGGCCCCCTGGAGGTGTGCCCGGACGGTAATTTAGACATGAGCACTACAAGGTTTAGCTGGCTAGACTTACTTACCTAGTAATCTAAATACAGCGGGGCAAAAAAGTATTTAGTCAGCCACCAATTGTGCACGTTCTCTCACTTAAAAAGATGAGAGGCCTGTAATGTTCATCATAGGTACACTTCAACTATGACAGACAAAATTAGAAAAAACAATCCAGAAAATCACATTGTAGGATTTTTAATGAATTTATTTGCAAATTCTGGTGGAAAATAAGTATTTGGTCAATAACAAAAGTTTATCTCAATACTTTGTTACATACCCTTTGGTGACAATGACAGAGGTCAAACATTTTCTGTAAGTCTTCACAAGGTTTTCACACACTGTTGCTGGTATTTTGGCCCATTCCTCCATGCAGATCTCCTCTAGAGCAGTGATGTTTTGAGGCTGTTGCTGGGCAACACAGACTTTCAACTCTCTCCAAAGATTTTCTATGGGGTTGAGATCTGGAGACTGGCTAGGCCACTCCAGGACCTTGAAATGCTTCTTACGAAGCCACTCCTTCGTTGCCCGGGCGATGTGTTTGGGAGCATTGTCATGCTGAAAGACCCAGCCACGTTTCATCTTCAATGCCCTTGCTGATGGAAGGAGGTTTTCACTCAAAATCTCTAGATACATGGCCCCATTCATTCTTTCCTTTACATGGATCAGTCGTCCTGGTCCCTTTGCAGAAAAACAGCCCCAAAGCATGATGTTTCCACCCCCATGCTTCACAGTAGGTATGGTGTTCTTTGGATGCAACTCAGCATTCTTTGTCCTCCAAACACTACGAGTTGAGTTTTTACCAAAAAGTTATATTTTGGTTTCATCTGACCATATGACATTCTCCCAATCTTCTTCTGGATCATCCAAATGCTCTCTAGCAAACTTCAGACGGGCCTGGACATGTACTGGCTTAAGCAGGGGGACACGTCTGGCACTGCAGGATTTGAGTCTTTGGCGGCGTAGTGTGTTACTGATGGTAGGCTTTGTTACTTTGGTCCCAGCTCTCTGCAGGTCATTCACTAGGTCCCCCCGTGTGGTTCTGGGATTTTTGCTCACCGTTCTTGTGATCATTTTGACCCCACGGAGTGAGATCTTGCATGGAGCCCCAGATCGAGGGAGATTGTCAGTGGTCTTGTATGTCTTCCATTTCCTAATAGTTGCTCCCGCAGTTGATTTCTTCAAACCAAGCTGCTAACCTATTGCAGATTCAGTCTTCATAGTCTGGTGCAGGTCTACAATTTTGTTTTCTCATGTCCTTTGACAGCTCTTTGGTCTTAGCCATATTGGAGTTTGGAGTGTGACTGTTTGAGGTTGTGGACAGGTGTCTTTTATACTGATAACAAGTTCAAACAGGTGCCATTAATACAGGTAGTGAGTGGAGGACAGAGGAGCCTCTTAAAGAAGACGTTACAGGTCTGTGAGAGCCAGAAATCTTGCTTGTTTGTAGGTGACCAAATACTTATTTTCCACCATAATTTGCAAATTCATTCACTAAAAATCCTACAATGTGATTTTCTGGGAAAAAAATTCTAATTTTGACTGTCATAGTTGAAGTGTACTTATGATGAAAATTACAGGCCTCTCTCATCTTTTTAAGTGGGAGAACTTGCACAATTGTTGGCAAGTAAAACTGTAGAAAACAACTGATGCCAAATTTTGAAATTGCACCTTGTCTATTCTACTTTTTTTAAACTCTCAACAGTAAGTTGACACCCCGAAAATGTACTAAAATATTTAGCTTATTGGTAGGGCCCTGAATGCATATAAAGAGAACAGAAGCTAGCTATATCAATTTAATGAATTAATTAAATTGTTTATCTAATGTACTTTATTTATTGTAGCTGTCTCTCAGGCCACTCAAGTGACATAATTTAATGTTTTTTTTTGCCATGGAGATGTGACAATCAGAGGGTACGTCCCAAATGGCAACCTAGTCAATGTAGTGCACTACATAGGATATAGGGTGCCATTGGGGCATCTGGTTGTTACCTGTACTGTACAACATGATTAATGAGGACATTAACAACATTAATTAGTAGCTTGATTAGAAAACAAGTCTGTTTCATTACTCCAAGTCTGTGTCCAAAATGTTTCCCTATTCTCTACATAGTGCACTAACAGGGTGTATGTGTGTGTATGTGTGGTGCTTAGCGTATTTATTTACTTAATTATTTAGTGTTAATTAAGTTGGAAACCTGAAGCATCTGCTGCAGAGGGAACGAGACTGCAGCGATCAAGGAAAATGTCTGCCTTCCTACCTCTATACACATTCACGCACAAATCAAATGACATTTTATTCATCATATGCTTCGTAAACAACAGATGTGGACTAACAGTGAAATGCTTACTTACTGACCTTCCCAGCAATGCAGAGATAATGAAAATTGAGAAATAATAGAGAAGTAAAACACGTAATAATAAAAATAACAATAGATACACAATGAGTAACGATAACTTGGCTATATTCAAGGGGTACCAGTACTGAGTCGATGTGCAGTGGTATGAGGTAATTGAGGAAGATATAACTAGGAATAAAGTGACAGATAGTGAACAGTAGCAGCAGTGTATGTGAAGAGTCAAAGTTAGTGCAAAAAGGGTCAATGCAATGCAAAAAGGGTCAATGCAATGCAGTAAAATAATTAACCAAATAGCTGCCCAGACTAAATATTTATCAGTCTTATGGCTTGGGGGTAGAAGCTGTTCAGGGTCCTGTTGGTTCCAGACTTGGTGCATCGGTACCGCTTGCCTTGTAGTAGCAGAGAGAACAGTCTATGACTTGGGTGGCTGGAGTCTTTGACCATTTTTAGAGCCTTCCTCTGACACTGACTGGTATAGAGGTCGGCCCAAGTGGTGTACTGGGTCCTACTCACTATCCTCTGTAGCGCCTTGCGATCGGATGCCAAGCAGTTGCCATACCAAGCGATGAAGCAGCCAGTCAAATTGCTGTCAATGGTGCAGCTGTAGATTTAAATGAGGATCTGAGGGCCCATTCTGCATATTTTTTGCTTCCATAGGGGGAAGAGGCGTTGTCGGTTCCTCTTCACGACTGTGTTTATGTGTTTGGACCATGATAGCTCCTTAGTGATGTGAACACCGAGGAACTTGATGCTCTCGACCCGCTCCACTACAGCTCCGTCAATGTGAATAGAGGCGTGCTCGGCCCTCCGCGCACGCACACACACACATATATATATATATATATATGTATATATATACACACACACACACACACATATACACACACATACGCATACACACACACACACACAGTCCCTCCGCACTACACAGACGGGTAAGGTGGCATCCCGAACCAGTTGATTACAAAATAATACAACAGGAGCTGAAGACAGAATACTCCCTGATAAATATTTTAACGTCCCAATTAATGAAGTCTACAGGGGACTCAGGAGAGGAGAGAGCAAGCCCAAAGTGACGGTGGCATCTGGCCGTGGCGAGCATTAAAAGCCTATTCCGCTGTTTTAACACCCATAAAAGAGGCGTTAAAAATGGGAGGCCCTGCTTTACACCTCCCTGTTGTGTACTTCCTGTCCCCTCGATGAGAACGCACACACCACACAAACACACACACCCAAATGTGGTGGATCATAAACGCTTTATGGTGCTAAGGCCACTGGAGAGAGTCCCCCCATCTTGCTCACAGCACACACATTCATACACACAAACACACAGACATATACACACACATTCATACACACAAACACACATTATACACACAAACACATAGATACCATCTTTGTCTCCAAGCCCCATGCCACTAATCGGCCACAATTAAAGTGGAATCAGCCAAAAGTCTGTGCATCTGTGCGTCTGTGCGCCAAAATAAACCTCAGGGACCGTACCAACCTCGTAAGCCTGTAGAATATTACAAATAGATAGACAGAGACTGACTGATCTCCTTAATTCTCTCTCAACATGTGATTCCATTAAATAACGTGCAAACATTTGAGCACATGTGAAAGCCGAAATGTCAAATTTCATTTAGAATACTTAACTTTACATTCACATTCATTCATTTTTATTGTTTCCTGCAGGTTTGATCTAGTTTATGGTTTTATCCAGGGACAACTCAAAGACATTTTTAGGACCTTCTCAGAACATTGTGTCATGGTGCCCTGGACTTTTTGGTCAAGTTATGGTGAAAATACAATAACTCTACAACTAGTTACTGTAATTTCACAGCAAAATTCATGTGTTAACATTAATGGACAGTACGCTGATTACTTTTGGAAGAGTAACCTCTTAACAGTGCAGTTTGTAAGTTCTTACAAAGATTGCAGAAATGACAGTGTCAAAATAGGTTCTAAATTAATCAAGGTAGCAATAAAATCACTTAAACTGGTAAAACATTTCCACTGATGGGTGGCACAAATACAGATTTTAGACCATGCCCCCAAATATGCTAATGAGTCCCCTACAAGCACATTGCCCCACCCACATTTCAAAGTGCAGTAATGATTGTACCTAATCAATCCTGGGTTAGTAGCCAAGTGGGAAATAGAAATGTATCACATATGATTGGGAAAAATCCACTAGAACAGCCCTCAAAAAGTAATACTTGGGGGAAATGAGGCTATAATCCCTGAGCTCCGTCAGGTATTTATAACTTAAAAACTGATAAATTCCCACCTCCCACATAGTTACGAATGTAGCATTATATTGAATATATTGAGTAGAAAAATGTACCATTATACTAGATTGTCTGCACTGGTACCCTAAAAAGTTATTTGTTTCTGGCCATTTTGAGCCTGTATTCCAACCCACAAATGCTGATGCTCCAAATACTCAACTAGTCGAAAGAAGTTTTATTGCTTCATTAATTAGCACAACAGCTGCGCTAACATAATTGAAAAAGTGTTTTGTAATGAATAACTATCCTTTTAAAATGTCACGTGTGCTCTCCGGCCTCTAGGTCACCAGGCTGCTCATTACGCCACCTGCACATCATCAGACTCACCGGGACTCCATCACTTCCCTGATTACCTTCCCGATATATGTTACTCCCTTTGGTTCCTTCTCCAGGCGTTATTGTTTCTGGTTTGTGTGCTGTTAGTGTCTCATGTTTTGTATTATGTTTATTTTATTAAAACACTCACTCCCTGGACTTGCTTCCCGACTCTCAACGCACATCATTACATAAAATGATAAACTTGGATTAGCTAACACAACGTGCCATTGGAGCACAAGAGTGATGGTTGCTGAAAATGGGCCTCTGTACGCCTATGTAGATATTCCATAACAAATCTGCCGTTTCCAGCTTCAAAAGTCATTTAAAACATTAACAATGTCTACACTGTATATCTGATCAATTTGATGTTATTTTAATGTATGTGCTTTTCTTTCAAAAACAAGGACATTTCTAAGTGACCCCAAAATTTTGAACTGTAGTGTATATAGCAAAACACTATTACTGTAGAAATAGGTGACATTTCACTTGTGAAAATTTGTTTTTGTAACACTTCACATTTTACATGTGAACACGTGTTTTTGGAATGCTTCACGTGACATTTAACATGTGGAAATATGTGTTTTTGTAACACTTTACATGTGAAAAGTAGACCCAACCTGGGATTTGAAATCACAACCTTTTCAATGATGATACACTGACCTCTCAGCTGCACCAGAAAGTCTGTGGCATTACCATACAATTCATTACCTAAACTATTTTGCACAGAGTAACATCTGTACTGCAATCGGTTATTCTGACTATTCTCTCATCATTGATTTCATTGAATTATTTCAGCTATTTTAGGGTTCTGTATAGTTGTCTAATGTTGGTGGGCCATATTATTCTGTTTTAACGAGTATATGTTTAACAAAGCTGAGATTTACTTTGAAGTCCAAAGTGTAGGAATACAGGTGAAATCAGTTATTGACACAGACATGGTGGCGTAGCAGGAAGATTGGAATGCAGTGAACTTAGCGGTTGTGAGTTCCAATCCTAAGTAAAGACATGTTGAATAATAATTACTGCATTATTAAACATACAATGAAGTCATGAGTGTTAAATATGTAAGTTGAAACACTGTTTATTAAAAGCACTGTGTGTATCTTAGACTCATTGAGGGCATCATCACATGAAATCTCATGTGAAAATGTTCATCCACATGGTTATACAATCACATGTTAGGTGTTCCAAAAATACATGGTTTCACATGTAAAAATCCACATAAACATGTTTTGTATTCCAAAAACACGTGCAAAACGTGTGGAAATGTCTCTTGAAATCATGTAGTTTTTCTGTTAGTCTCTCTCTGTCTCTTTCCCCACTATCTCTCTCCAGTTTAATATTTTTCTTGCATAACTGAAACTTTTAATCATTCAGGCATTTTTGTTCCTTGTTATTCATTTTTCTGAAAAAGGACAGAGAGAGAAACAAAGGGATGTGTACCAGGCAGGAAGGCAGGCAGCGAGAGAGAGAGGGAGGGAGAGAGAAACGAAGGGATGTGTACCGGGCAGGAAGGCAGGCAGCGAGAGAGAGGGAGAGAGAGCGAAACGAAGGGATGTGTACCAGGCAGGAAGGCAGGCAGCGAGAGAGAGGGAGAGAGAGAGAAACGAAGGGATGTGTACCAGGCAGGAAGGCAGGCAGTGAGAGAGAGGGAGAGAGAGAGAAACGAAGGGATGTGTACCAGGCAGGAAGGCAGGCAGCGAGAGAGAGGGAGAGAGAGAGAAACGAAGGGATGTGTACCAGGCAGGAAGGCAGGCAGCGAGAGAGAGAGGGAGAGAGAGAGAAACGAAGGGATGTGTACCAGGCAGGAAGGCAGGCAGCGAGAGAGAGAGGGAGGGAGAGAGAGAGAAACGAAGGGATGTGTACCAGGCAGGAAGGCAGGCAGCGAGAGAGAGAGGGAGGGAGAGAGAAACAAAGGGATGTGTACCAGGCAGGAAGGCAGGCAGCAAGCGAGAGAGGGAGAGAGAGAGAAACAAAGGGATGTGTACCAGGCAGGAAGGCAGGCAGCGAGAGAGAGAGAGCGAAATGAAGGGGTGTGTACCAGGCAGGAAGGCAGGAAGCGAGAGTGAGAGAGGGAGGGAGAGAGAAACGAAGGGATGTGTACCAGGCAGGAAGTGAGAGAGAGAGAGAGAGAGAGAGAGAGAGAGAGAGAGAGAGAGAGAAAGAGAGAGAAAGAAGGCTTTTGTCTGGAAGCTCTGTGGATGGTAATTGACCAGTGCTGCTATCACCATCAGGGCCCAGAGACACTGTGTCTTACATGGAATGGTGACATACTGAACAAAAGGGGTCAAATGTGAACCCAGCCTCAGCCAATGGCTATAAAGCTTAAAATTACTGTTTCTGTAACTACATCGCTGGCAACTGGCACATAATCCTGAGGAATATTACAAAAAATAATGACTGATCATATTAAACCTCACCTCTCTCTCTCTCTCTCTCCCTGTGTCACAAACTCCCAACTTTCATTCATTCATCATCCCAGTAGTCTTGAACACTCTCTCTCTCTCTCCCTCTCCCTCTCTCTCCGCCACTCTCTCTCCTTCTATCTATCCCCTGACTGATGTAGAGACATTAAAGAGAAAGGGAGTGGATCTTTTACCTGCACTGATTGCTGTTGCATAATTAACAACAATGCTCACATCTGTGAACGAAGTGTGGAGAACAGCACTGCACTGCACTCTCTCCCTTTCTTTCTTTGTCAACATACCATTTCTACCCCTGATATAAATACACAGATGCACACAAACACTCACACACGCTCTCACACACGCACACACTCACACACCTGACAAGCGGCATTGATGTCGTCTAGTGCACACAGGGTGCTTTCCGTGGAGCTGACACAGCTGCCGCTGTCCCTGTATCGATTGACCAGAGAGAGAGAGATAGGGAGAGAGAAATAGAGAGAGAGAGAGAGATTGGGACTGAAGGAATAGCCCGGTTGGTGTGCGCTGTATTGATTCTGCATTAATATGACTTAAATAGTCACTGTCCCCAGGATTCATAACCTGAAAGGCCTCTCTCTCTCTCTCTCTCTCTCTCTCTCTCTCTCTCTCTCTCTCTCTCTCTCTCTCTCTCTCTCTCTCTCTCTCTCTCTCTCTCTCTCTCTCTCTCTCTCTCTCTCTTTCTCTTTCTCTAGTATGTGTTGTCTTATGGAATATCACCCTGCAGGTATGGTGAGCAGAGAGTGTCTCTCCAGTAAAGAGTGGTCTTGTCCGGCGAATTGACGTCTCATCCCCATGTGAATCACAGGCGAGCAGGAGTTCAATCTTTAATATAACATAAACCATAATGAAAAATAAACCCACAAGAATATATGTTTAAAAATGCAGGGATACATTGAGATAGAGCCTACTTCTCACATAAAATATTAATGTTGCGCTGCCTGCCTTGGGAGGTAGATTATTTATTAGGCTATGTCGGCATATGCTAATACATATACTGCGATGTGTGGGTATTCAAAGTGAACTCTGAATTAAAAATGTATATTGCTTGTGGCCCTCATATATATACTCCTTCGTATCCAGCGCCTTGATAGCCCCCCGTACTTCACCATCGAACAGAACCCCCCCTGGGGACCTGTTGTTATGTTCCCCAGTGTGAACGTCACAGGCGTTTTGATCATAGGTGTGTGTTTGATACATTTTGATCATAGGTGTGCGTGATATATTCTAACTGCCTGGTTGATTTGCGCACTAGTAACTATAGGCCCATAGAGGCTAGGGATGTGACAAATTGAAAAAAAGGTTTTCCATAAAAACAATAAGCACATTTTATAAAATTCCATGTCAAATCCTATTGCGTGGTACGACCGCTAGGGTGCAATGAAGTTTTACTGCAGTCATACAGTAGGCGGCATCTGGAATCTGCTCGAGTAGGTTACATTTTGTTCTGAACACAACAATTAACACTTCTTAAGGTTCCTCCCCTTTTTTTCACATTTTTGCCTAAAATGACATTTAACTGCCTGTAGCTCAGGACCTGAAGCAAGGATATGCATATTATTGATACCATTTGAAAGGAAAAACATTGAAGTTTGTGGAAATGTGAAATTAATATTGAAGAATATAACACATTAGATCTGGTAAAAGATAATACAAAATGTTGTATCAAGACTGCCCAAATGTGCCTCATTGGGTTATTAATAACTTTTCAAGTTCATAACTGTGCACTCTCCTCAAACAATAGCATGATATTATTTCACTGTAATAGCTACTGTAAATTGGACAGTGCAGTTTTATTAACAAGAATTTAAGCTTTGTGCCAATATCAGATATGTCTATGTCCTGGGAAATGTTCTTGTTACTTAAACCGTCATGCTAATCACATTAGCACACATTAGCTCAACTGTCCCGAGGGTGGGACACCGATCTGTAGAGATCCTTAAGAGGTTTTAATTCACTTTGACTCCAGTGTTCCTTCCATTTTTATGTGCATTAGCGACTCACAACAAAAAATATACCTAGCCAAGTGATCACAGTTCTACCTACATTCTATTTATCCCAGTTATTTGTCTTGCACTCCATTTCGAACCGACTGCTCCCTACACACAGCTCCCATTAGGCCTATAGAAATGACTGCCTATAAAAACATATATAACTGATGGGATACACAAACAAAACAAACAAAACTGCAGACAAGCTACATTCCTTGCCAAATCATGACAGTTTATCACTAATTCAAAATGTACTGGTTGATTAAAGCAGGGAAATATGTGTTCCAACTACGAGCTGCAGCTTTGGAATAATAAATGTGTCTCTTCTATTTGAGGCTTTTTGCTAATGGTCTCCAACAGGTCAATCGCTAGCTACCCGTAGCTTGCAGCACACCTATGAGTAACTCGCCAACCAATTCTGAAAGTACATGCAATTTTCAAGTGTTACAGCGCAAACTGTCAAAAACAAATTTCACAAGTATCAGAGCCAATTAATGTTTGATCCAACAATGTGGTCGGAGGCACCATATGAATGGTGGGATGCAATTGCACATCTCAGAAGGCACGCAGAGGCCAAATTGAGCTCCATACCGCATCACTGTGCACCTCTCAAATGTTTTAACAATGCGGAACACAAACTCACTTCCTTGACAACTTTCTTCACAACAGCTCTGCGCTGCTCGGTGATGTGCAAGAAGTATGAATACCCTGACTTCTGCAGAGGCCATATCACCATAAATGCTGCACGGCTAATGTAGATGTCAGATTGATCATGCGGTGCCTATCAGACACCTCAAGCTCCAGCTACTATCTAATCAAGGCAAAGTTGACATTATCCCACCCCTGGTTAGCCACTATTGGCTTAAAAATCCAAACCTAACACAATTTCTGACAATACATTTCCAGCATTATTGCCCCTGTCTGTCTGTGTGGTGCACGCTTTTGTCTATCACTATGTATGTAGCCAACCAGTTGATGTGATTACCATCTTGTGGGTTGACAGAAATACTAAGTGTTAACTGAGAAGTAGGCTTACAGTTGAAGTCGGAAATTTACATACATTTCGGTTGGAGTCATTAAAACTTGTTTTTCAACCACTCCACAAATGTACTGTTAACAAAGTATAGTTTTGGCAAGTCAGTTAGCACAGTAATTTTTCCAACAATTGTTTATAGACAGATTATTTCACTTATAATTCACTGTATCACAATTCCAGTGTGTCAGAAGTTTACATAAACTAAGTTGACTGTGCCTTTAAACAGCTTGGAAAATTCCAGAAAAAACGATGTCATGGCTTTAGAAGCTTCTGATAGGCTAATTGACATCATTTGAGTCAATTGGAGGTGTGCCTGTGGATGTATTTCAAGGCCTACCTTCAAACTCACTGTCTCTTTGCTTGACATCATGGGAAAATCTAAAGAAATAAGCCAAGACCTCAGAAAAAAATTGTAGCCCTTCAGTAGTCTGGTTCATCCTTGGGAGCAAATTCCAAATGCCTGAAGGTACCACGTTCATCTGTAACAACAATAGTACGCAAGTATAAACACCATGGGACCACGCAGCTGTCATACCGCTCAGGAAGGAGACACATTCTGACACATTCTGTCTCCTAAAGATACGTACTTTGATGCGAAAAGTGCAAATCAATCCCAGAACAACAGCACAGGGCCTTGTGAAGCTGCTGGAGGAAACCGGTACAAAAGTATCTATATCCACAGTAAAACGAGTCCTATATCGACATAACCTGAAAGGCTGCTGAGCAAGGTAGAAGCCACTGCTCCAAAACTGCCATAAAAAAGCCAGACTACGGTTTGCAACTGCACATGGGGACAAAGATTGTACTTTTTGTAGAAATGTCCTCAGGTCTGATGAAACAAAAATAGAACTGTTTGGCCATAATGATCATTGTTATGTTTGGAAGAAAAAGGGGGAGGCTTGCAAGCCAAAGAACACCATCCTAACTGTGAAGCACGGGGGTGGCAGCATCATGTTGTGGGGGTGCTTTGCTGCAGGAGGGACTGGTGCACTTCACAAAATGGATGGCATCACGAGGAAAGAAAATTATGTGGATATATTGACGCAACATCTCAAGACATCAGTCCGGAGGTTAAAGCTTGGTCGCAAATGGGTCTTCCAAATGGATAATGACTCCAAGCATACTTCCAAAGTTGTGGCAAAATGGCTTAAGGACAACAAAGTCAAGGTATTGGAGTGGCCATCATAAAGCCCTGACCTCTACCCTATAGAAGATTTGTGGGCAGAACTGAAAAAGTGTGTGCGTGCAAGGAGGCCTAGAAACCTGACTCAGTTACACCAGCTCTGTCAGGAGCTAACTTATGGTGGAAGGCTCCCTGAAACGTTTGACCCAAGTTAAACAATTTAAAGGCAATGCTACCTAATACTAATTGAGTGTATGTAAACTTCTGACCCACTGGGAATGTGATGAAAGAAATAAAAGCTGAAATAAATCATTCTCTCTACTATTATTATTATTTCACATTCTTAAAATAAAGTGGTGATCCTAACTGACCTAAGACAGCAAATTATTACTAGGATTAAATGTCAGGACTTGTGAAAAATGGAGTTTAAATGTATTTGGCTAAGGTGTATGTAAACTTCCAACTTCAACTGTACCTGGCAGTACAGTATATCATGAGTAAGTATTTCATTTGTACCTACACTGAACAAAATATAAATTCCCCATGTAAAGTGTTGGTCCCGTGTTTCCTGAGCCCAAATAAAAGATCACAGAAATGTTCCATATGTACAAAAAGTGTATTTCTCTCAAATGTTGAGCTTTTCTTTTTTTGCCAAGATAATCCATCCACCTGACAGGTGTGGCATATCAAGAAGCTAATTAAATAGCATGGTCATTACAAAGGTGCACCTTGTGCTGGGGACAATAAAAGGTCACTCAAAAATGTGCAATTTTGTCACAACACAATGCCACAGATGTCTCAAGTTTTGAGGGAGTGTGCAATTGACAAGCTACCTCCAAAGTTGTTGTAGAGAATTGTGTATTGCGTTGTGTGGGCAAGCTGTTTGCTGATGTCAACATTGTGAACAGAGTGTTCCATGGTGGCGGTGGGGTTATGGTATGGGCAGGTATAAGCTACGGATAACAAACACAATTGCATTTTATCGAGGGCAATTTGAATGCACAGAGATACCGTGACGAGATACTGAGGCCCATTGTTGTTCCATTCATCTGCAGCGATCACCTCATGTGTCAGCATGGTAGTGCACAGCCCCATTTCACAAGGACCTGTACACAATTCCTGGAAGCAGAAAATTTCCCAGTTCTTCCATGGCCTGCATGCTCAGACATGTCACCCATTGAGCATGTTTGGGATGCTCTGGATCAACATGCATGACAGTGTGTTCCAGTTCCCGCCAATATCCAGCAAGTCTATGCTAAGGAGATTTGTTGTACTGCATGAGCAAGTAGTGGTCACACCAGATACTGACGAGCTTTCTGATCCATGCCTCTTCTTTTTTTGAATGCATCTGTGACCAACAGATAAATATATCTGTATTCCCAGTCATGTGAAATCCATAGATTAGGGCCTAATGAAGTTATACATTCTTAAAACAAAAATGTTATTTTTGGTCTGAATGGAAAGCTAAGGTGAGCAGTGAGGTAAAAGTTAGGGTTAGAATCACATTTCAAGAAAAGGAATTGTAGAAATAGACGGGGTTTATGACTTTGTGACTGAGGTAACTGGTGACGACTAGGCACAACTCCAATATAAAATGTTTTTTCTCCAATTTGCCAGTATGTCACAGGTCCTACTTATATCAGAACACTTGTAACAGCCTAATCATTACGAAACCTCTATTCGATCAAAGAAGCTACACTTAGGAAATAAGCCAATTGACTCTCTCATTGACCTCACAGTTCCAATATCCCTCTTGCTTCGCCTTTTCCTTTCTGGATCAACGATAATGGGTCATACGAAAGTGGCTCAAATTTAGACAGGCATATTTCTATGGCAACCAATCCTTCAGAACTACCCTGTTCCAGGGCAGGCTAACTCACGGCTACCTCCACTTACCCTGCACGAAATCACTGAGCCGTGATTTAAGGAACGTGAAGCTGGTTAGAAAACCCTGAATAGATCTAGCTTGTTTCGTAGAATACTCCTCGGCACTGGTACCAGGCTGTATCAACTAGCTAGCTACGTTGCTCTAAGTACATTTAGCTAGCTAGCCAGCTGGCTAGCTATCAAGCTAACTATAGATTAACATTAGTGGTTACCACAATTTATTTTAGCTACAACTTGCTAAGAAAATCCAAACTAGCTAGGTGTTTGCAGACAGTAAGATACAGAAATGAATTGTGTAATTATAGTATGCTCATGGATATATATATATATATATATATATTAATAAGCAAAGTGGAAAGCAGCATTGTTGTCACCAACATATTGTTGCATCTGTGGCATTGACTATGCAGACTATCACTGCAAGTGGTTGTGACCGGTTGAGTGAAAGGGGGCGGGGCTTGGTGTGTGTGGAAGGAGATAGGAGAGAGATGACTCAAGTAGCAAACAAATAAACTATAAAAACAGACATTACACACGGCAGAGTAGTGTAACACATTTTAACAAACCAAACTTTGACACACACTTATACAAGGTAGAGTAAAAACAAAAACTGGTCCGTGCGTCTATACCGGTATATAGTAAAATACGGTATACCGCCTGAAGTGAGAGTGTGGTTATGATGATTTAAAAGTCATGGATTTCTCTATATAACAGCTTGAGAGGAGAGGATTACCGTAAGCGTTGAGGAAACTGGGAGGTGGACATGACGCTAGGGTTGAGGCTTGGGTTTTGATTGAACACTAACCCTAGCATTTGAAGCTCATTACAACACCCAACACTGCCACTCAGAGGAAAAAACATTTCTTATACTCTTCACTCTGCATTGTTGGAGAATCTTCCAACCACAACTTCAGCATTTCACCTGTAAGTAAACACAGGACCATTTTACTCCAATAGAAAAAGATTAGAGTAAATTCAGAGAGTTAAAGCTAACAGCTCTACTGGTAGGTAGTACAAAACGTAGACCCCATTGCTAACCACCCCGTACAGACAGTGATATCTCCCTGTGTGAGTGATGTGGTCAGCTAAAATGGTGTCAGCCATTTTAGCTGCCATCTTTCTCTATGCATTTATGCTGCGCTTGGGAGATTCCCTGGCTCCGGCATCTGCTGATTACCCCTACACACTAATCTATTCTCATAGCTTATTTATACTCGGTTCACTCTACCCCCACGGGTAAAAGCTTTTTAAATCACTTATCTTCATCAAGGGAAGAGAGAAGGAGAGAGTGAGACAAGGAGGAGGGGAGGGAAAAAAAGACTTCTGGTGTCTCCTTTTCTTCCAGTTTTTTTATGCCTGTATTTTGCAGCTCATTCTTGCTAGTGGCTAAATGGCTGGAGGCCAGAGATACTGAGGCGAGGGTGTACGGGGTGGGTGTGTGTGTATGGGGGGGGGGGGGGGTAGTGTAGTGCTGACAGTGTGTTTGTGAAGTGTGTGTGTGTTGAACAAGAGGAGTGCTGGGATTGAGCCAAGACAGGCCAGGATAGGACAGGGAATTGGTCAGGATCAAACACAGAGCTGCTTTACCAATCCAAGCCACAAGAGGGCAGAAGAAGACCTCTGCAAAGCCAGGAGCCTATAGAAATGATTCAATGGTTTTACTGTCAAAACAGTCATGACATTTCAAAATTGCTCTTATCTCTGTGTGTGTGTGTGTGTGTGTGTGTGTGTGTGTGTGTGTGTGTGTGTGTGTGTGTGTGTGTGTGTGTGTGTGTGTGTGTGTGTGTGTGTGCATGACTACTGCATGCATATGTGCCTATGTGGGCATAGAGAATGAGAGAGAGGGACAGAGAGAGGAAGTAGTAACTAAGAAAGACAGAGACATAATATTTGCTGTCTACAGGTTGGGTCTGGGTTTGGGTTGGTGTGCTTTGTTCTCCCAAGCACATTCCTCTGTGTCCACCGAGAAAGTTTGGCAGCTACACACCATCAAATAGCCTGGAGAAGTAGAAACACACCCTATATAATACAGGCACACACACACACACACACACACACACACACACACACACAGACACACAGACACACACACACACACACACACACACACACACACACACACACACACACACACACACACACACACACACACACACACACACAACTAAACAAGCATGAAAACCACCATATATGTCATGCACCCTATCACTCAAACAACAGAACATTATTTATTTGTCTTTTTAATGAATATGGTCCATATACATACTCAACTTGATTGTATCAAAACTACTTTTAAACAATGCATAGTGGCTGAACAGCCTTAGTCAAACAGTTTACTATAGAAAACATGTATGTCTGCAGGCACTAAAACATTTTATGGCAATTCTGGTCTCGGCTAAGTATTTCCTGGGATCTAATTCCAGACCAAATTCAATATCTGGCCTTTCTCCCTAGATCATCTTTTCATGTGATGGTTTGGTTTGAAAAGAGGCCCTTCAGAACCATGAGGGATAGTCAACTAAGACCCATGGATCGTTGGTAGAGCATGAAAGCATTGTGGGTTTGACTCCCATGGTGGACCAGTATGAAAATATATGCACTCATTAAGTAGATCTAGATAAGATTGTCTACTAAAATATAAATGTTAAAAATGTGTGAGGGTTTGGTTTGCACAAGGACCTAACTAGGACCCATTGATTGGGTATAAGGGTTTGGTTTGGAACGGGGCCCAACTAGGACATAGGTTGTGAGGGTTTGTTTTGGTTTGGAACATGGACCATCTAGGGCACAGGGATAGGGTGTGGGGGTTTGGTTTTGAACAGGGCCCAACTAAGATGCAGGGATAGGGTGTGGGGGTTTGGTTTGGAATGGGGCCTTGGCAGTTAACAGTGAGCTCTAGGGACGTCAACTCGTATACAAATATAATATTTCTGAAACCACCCTGGACATTTTCAATGACTCAAGGTTTCATGGAAAGTGAATACTGGCTTGTGGAAAAATATTTTGTTTAAGTATTTCATATTTTGGTAGATATTTTCTACACCACTGAGGTCTAACACGTTTTTATTGACAATACATTATATAAAAAAACTAAAAACATAGTATATATCAAATACTTTGCATAACTCAATAATATATATATATTGATTGTTGCTCAAATCTAAACAGCACCATTGAACAGTTAAAGCACCATGTAGTATTATTATTGTATATGTAACTGATTTTGCCCTATGCGATTATCATTTCCATTTTTGCTAAACTGATATTGTATCTTCAGTAAATCTGAGTCTATTGTTGTATTATGGAGACTGGGTTACATCCACACTGGACCAATGTTGTCAATATTGGCGCTGGGTTTTTTATTCAAATAATCAAAGGGCAACCCCACCCTAGTACAATAACTCCACAGACAGGGCTGACTACAGTCTACAAATGTCAGACAGACAACACTGCAGAAATGGAGTGACCTTTTCTATCTGAATGGAAAGAGGTTTGTTTCAGGTTTTGAATGTCCACAGTCACTGAACAACCAGAATGCAGCTATGTGAATGAATGTACAGCTATGCCATGCTTTGTCTCATTCACTTCTAGCACCTGTTGCTTTATCTAGTCCAGGTTGTATGAAATGTTTTATGATATATGAAGTATACCTGTGTAGTTCATCCAGTCAGGGAATAAAGCCTGAATAACAAGATATAAAGTGCTCCATCTCCTGTTCACTGTGAACTGGTCCTTTATGGAAGTTTTTCCTGGGTAAGCCCTATCAATACTTGTTTTAGGATATGTTTACAGTGTAATTTAATAGCCTTTTTGTGTAACTCAAAAATATGTTCTATCGCTACCTCTGCATTTGAACGCTATGATGGGTGCTCTTAACCTAACATATGGTTTATCTGAGTGCAAACTTGGTAAGAATTATAATACTTTCCATCACACAAAATACATAATTCATAAAATGGTCTCCATCCCAAATGGCACCCATTCCCTATTTATTGCACTAATTTTCATCAGGCTCCATAGGGTTCTGGTCAAAAGTAGTGCAAAATATATGGAGTAGAGTGCCATTTGGGATGTACACTTAGTGCTGCCAGGGGACATGGAGTACTTTTTAAGGTTTACTGGCCAAAGGGTACAGCTATGTGATGGCTGCAGATGCAGGACACTTCTTCACACCCTCAAGGCACTTTAAACTCAACAACACAACAGTGACGATCTTGAATTCATTTTGTTTGGTTCCTGACAAAACATCCAAAAGATCCTCAATCTTTATTGGACTGTGTGTGCAACATGTTTTTGCTAGATTAAGACTTGGCTTGGTTTACTTCTCAAAATATATATTTTGCTATCTGGATTATGTTATATAAAATACATGTATTAAAAGACACAATAAGAAAATTAAGGAGATATTCTACTATGAACTGTGAACCAATCACTCTTCTGATTGTGTCTCCATCTCGTTTCACACATGTCCATAATATCACACAAGCCCACAACCCTGTCTACATCTCAAATAGCACCCTATTCTCCCCTATATAGTACACTACTTTTGACCAGGGCCCATATGGCTCTGCTCAAAAGTAGTGCACTATATATGGAAAAGGGTGCCACCTGGGACATAGATGCAACTGTCCCCCTCCTCCTATCCCTCGCTCTTTGGCTTGATGAGGTGTCCATTGAAAGTGACATAGGTATCAAAGTCATCACTGAAGATGGCGTTCTCTCTCTCCCCTTTGAACAGCCTGACCCACACCTGGTCCTCTCTCTCCAGCTCTAGCATCAGGCTCTGGCTCTGCATGATACTCCGGTCACTGGGCTGAGCGTACAGGATCACCACCTCCCTCTCATTATGCATCACGTGCACATACGTCTCCTTCTGGTTCCACGTGTGCACGTTCAGGCTGAAGTAGTAGACCCCTGGCACGTAGCAGTAGAACTTGCCGGTGAACATGTTGAAGTGGCCGTAGAGGTTGACGAGCTCGGTGTCGAACACTAAGGTCTGGTAGTAGTCGTTGGAGTGGATGGCTTTCTTGCGGCCCACGGAGAAAGCAGCGTACTGGGCCTTGCAGGGTTCACCCGGGGTCCCTATGCTCCCTTTGGTGCCCCTGATGCCGTTGGGCCCTCGGGGACCGGATTGGCCAGACTTACCGGATTTACCGTACGGTCCTCGCTGGCCGCTGTCCCCCTTCTCACCTGGAGGAGGAAGAAGTAGAAATGTTAGTAAAACTCCAGTACATGCAGCTTTTCAAGGCAATAAGAAGAGAATACCTCAGGTCAGTGAATGCAGTCAAAGGTCATGGTTTAAGGTAAGACTACAGATCAATTATTGTGTTTGTGTCTGACACAGATTTGCCCACTGCTTTGCATAGCTAGTGGTCATTCACCATAACAGTTACAGTACCACATCTGTTTTCACATTCTCAGCATCCAAGATGTACAACGCGGCAGATACAAATACCCACAGCTGTTGTCCCCTCTCCTAACCCACTGGTTCCCAAACATGTTTTCGCCCAAAGCCTTTAATCGCCTCATCATTATCCCCCAAAACACAACTTGAGTCCCAAATTACACCTTATTCCTTATATAGTGTACTTATTTTGACCAGGACCCATAGGCACTATGTATGCAATAGGGTGCCATTTGGAATGCAGACACAGTCCAGTTTTAAAGCTGAGACCCAGTAAAACGTTTCACAGCCCACCAGTGAGTCCTAACCCACTACTTTTCCTAACCCTGGGGAACAATTAACTTGCCCACAAACCCAAAGCGTTTGTCCCCTCTCATCTTTGTGGAGAGTCACCAAGCTCATCCTGCTTGCCAAAGACCCTGCATGCCTGTGTGGTTTAGCCTGACCCTGAACTGATCTTGGCAGAGACATTATTCTGGTTAGAAAGGTATGAGAGGCTCACTGACTCTCGAAAGCCTTGTGTGTAGTTGCTAGTTGCGAGCTTCAGTTGCTAACTTCAGACCCATTTGCTATTCGGCCCTTTACCTTTAAGGCAAATGAACCAATCTGCTTTCTGCTACACTGGACCACTAATTTGATGTTCTTGCAACCCTTTAAATGAAAAGTGCTGTCCCCCAGTGATTCAGGTTCTCCAAACGGTTGAAGTTAAGTTCAAGTTAATTGCGTCCACCAACCATCTCTCCTCAGAAATTGAGCCTGGGAACAAGGTTAAGTTTAAGTACGTAAGTTCACTTAACTTAATGTGGTAGTCAGTAGTAGTGCAGGTGACCAACCTACCTTTGAGGATGGTGATGTTGATCTGTGGCACCGCTTGGTACTGTTGTGGGTAGTGGGGGTTGGAATAATGATGTGGGGGCTGCTCTCCAGGGTCACAACACCGCCGACAGTCTTTACCCCTCACTTCACTACCAGGGGCAATAGAAAACAATGTCAATGGATACATCCCAAATGGCAACCTATTCCCTATTTTGTGCAATACTTTTGGCCCATATAGGGACCCTGGTCAATAGTAGTGCACTATATAGAGAATGGGGTGCCACTCAGAGGGGTAGTATGTAGGAGTAGTAAGCAGTAGTACCTGACATCTCTGTGGTAGACCCTGGTGTTTGTCCTGGGGTCTGTTCTAGGGTCTGTCCTGAGGTTTGTTGTCTCACTGTCCCTGTCTCTGTTCTGGTCTTGTTCCTGGTCATAGGGGGTCCGGTAGGGTTCACCTGAGACCACCAACAGGAGCAGTACCACCCACGCACACAGGGCAGAGGGCGGCTGCCCACCCCGCACTGTCATCTTCGGGAAACAGGAAGTGACATCAGTCATAATCAGGAAATGATTGAGCTCATATGGTAATTAACTACATATCTTCTCCAATGTACTTTGAGAAGGAGAGGAGGAGAGAGGACACAGGAAATCAAGGAGATACAATTGAGATTCATCCATAAAAAAAAGGTTGTTATGCACTTTCGTTTTGCCATGAATAGACCTCTTTCTTTCTTTCTTTAGGACAGTGATTACTACATAATCGGTGAAGTTGGGGACAGACCTCGTGTCTCTGGAGACAGAGTGGTTGGCCTGCTACATAATGTGTTTGTGGGATAAACCAAACTCATATATTCTTATCTGTTTTCACTTGGATGGCTTTGACACCTCAATATGACAAACAACAACAGTGTGCGTCCCAAATGTCACTATATAGTGCATTATGTTTTACAAGGGCTCTGGTCAAAAGTGGTGCACTATATAGGGAATATGGCATCATTTGAGACGGAGACAGACTGTACTCTCAGAGTAAAAAGTAAATAAATAAAAACACACATTTCCACACATTAGCCTAACTCAAGAGAAATTATGCTGGAGAATATGATTGTCTTTGAACTTCTTTAAAGCTAGAATCCTTAGTTACTACATCCATTTTTGGACTAAGAAATGATATATACCCTATAATTCTTGAAGAATATAACTTATAATGTCAATTCCACAGTAAAGTAAAAGCGCTGAGACTCAAAACCATTGATTTCAAAGTTTAACAAACCATACAACTCTATGCACAATAAATACTTTTAACATTTTGCACTGAACATTTTACAAAAGAACTGTGCAGATGCAAACTTTGGTAACAGAATCTCTGTAAAATCTCACTCAGTTTTTTATGTGTCCATGTTTCCCAAATAAATATTTGCACTGAAATATTATTTAATTATGTCTGCAGAAAGAATGGGGAGTCAGCTATGACATGACACATTGACTTTGAAAAAAACTATTTTGGTTATTAAACTACAGTAAGTGAAGTGGATTTACACCTGGTAAGGGAATTGCGATAACGGAATTTTGTCATGCGTCCCTGATCTGTTTTACACAGAAATGCAGAATTATAGATATCATTTTCTTCATGGTGATGTATCCTAAATAGGTACACAAAGGTATCCAATATCCTCCTTTGCATATGTGGGTATTATTCTACACACTGGCTATTATTTTAATGTCTTTGCACCCAAACAAGACCAAATATGGTTGGTCTGGGCCGGAACAAATCTGAACCAATCATAGACGTCTATGTTTCACAAACTTGGACATCAAAGTACACCACAGTAAAGCTCAATAGAGCACAGTAAAGTACAGTACAGTAGAGTAGAGTAGAATACAGTAAAGTACAGTTGTGGCCAAAATATTTAAGAATGACACAAATATTAATTTTCACAAAGTCTGCTGCCTCATTGTCTTTAGACATTTTTGTCAGATGTTACTATGGAATACTGAAGTATAATTACAAGCATTTCATAAGTGTCGAAGGCTTTTGTTGACAATTACATGAAGTTGATGCAAAGAGTCAATATTTGCAGTGTTGACCCTTCTTTTCCAAGACATCTGCAATCCTGGCATGCTGTCAATTAACTTCTGGGCCACATCCTGACTGATGGCAGCCCATTCTTGCATAATCAATTCTTGGAGTTTGTCAGAATTTGTGGGTTTTTGCTTGTCCACCCGCCTCTTGAGGATTGACCACAAATACTCAATGGGATTCAGGTCTGGGGAGTTTCCTGGCCATGGACCCAAAATATTGATGTTTTGTTCCCCGAGCCACTTAGTTATCACTTTTGCCTTATGGCAAGGTGCTCCATCAGGCTGGAAAAGGCATTGTTCGTCACCAAACTGTTCCTGGATGGTTGGGAGAAGTTGCTCTCGGAGGATGTGTTGATACCATTCTTTATTCATGGCTGTTTTCTTCTGCAAATTTTGAGTGAGCCCACTCCCTTGGCTGAGAAGCAACCCCACACATGAGTGGTCTCAGGATGCTTTACTGTTGGCATGACACAGGACTGATGGTAGCACTCACCTTGTCTTCTCCAGACAAGCTTTTTTTCCGGATGCCCCAAACAATCGGAAAAGGCATTCATCAGAGAAAATGACTTTACCCCAGTCCTCAGCAGTCCAATCCTTGTACCTTTTGCAGAATATCAGTCTGTCCCTGATGTTTTTCCTGGAGAGAAGTGGCTTCTTCTTCTTTGCTGCCCTTCTTGACAACAGGCCATCTCCAATAGTCTTCTCCTCACTGTGCGTGCAGATGCACTCACACCTGCCTGCTGCCATTCCTGAGCAAGCTCTGTACTGGTGGTGCCCTGATGCCGCAGCTGAATCAACTTTAGGAGATGCTCCTGGCGCTTGCTGGACTTTCTTGGGCGCCCTGAAGCCTTCTTCACAACAGTTGTACCGCTCTCCTTGAAGTTCTTGATGATCCGATAAATGGTTGATTTATGTGCAATTTTCCTGCCAGCAATATCCTTGCCCGTGAAGCCCTTTTTGTGCAAAGCAATGATGACGGCACATGTTTCCTTGCAGGCAACCATGTTTGACAGAGGAAGAACAATGATTCCAAGCACAACCCTCCTTTTGAAGCTTCTAGTCTGTTATTCGAACTCAATCAGCATGACAGAGTGATCTCCAGCCTTGTCATCGTTAACACTCACACCTGTGTTAACGAGAAAATCACTGACATGATGTCAGCTGGTCCTTTTGTGGCAGGGCAGAAATGCAGGGGAAATGGTTTTGGGGATTCAGTTCATTTTCATGGCAAAGAGGGACTTTTTCCACCCTATAGAAAATTTGTGGGCAGAACTGAAAAAGTGTGTGCGAGCAAGGGGGCCTATAAACCTTATTCAGTTACACCAGCTCTGTCAGGAGGACTATGCCAAAATTCACCCAACTTATTGTGGGAAGCTTGTGGAAGGCTACCCGAAACATTTGACCCAAGTTAAACAATTTAAAAGCAATGTTACCAAAGACTAATTGAGTGTATGTAAACTTCTGACCCACTGGGAATGTGATGAAAGATGAAATAAATCATTCTCTCTACTATTATTCTGACATTTCACATTCTTAAAATAAATTGGTGATCCTAACTGGCCTAAGACAGGGAATTTTTACAAGGATTAAATGTCAGGAATTGTGAAAAAGTTAGTTTAAATGTATTTGACTAAGGTATATGTAAACCTCCGACTTCAACTGTATACACTACCGGTCAAAAGTTTTAGAACACCTTCTCATTCAAGGGTTTTTCTTTAATTTTAATATTTTTACATTGTAGAATAATAGTGAAGACCTCAAAACTATGAAATAACACATATGGAATAATGTAGTAACCAAAAAAGTGTTAAACAAATCAAAATAGATTTTATATTTGAGATTCTTCAAATAGCCACCCTTTGCCTTGATGACAGCTTTGCACAACATTTGCAATTTACAAATTAGGAAGTGTAAATGTGTGTGTGTGTGTGTGTGTGTGTGTGTGTGTGTGTGTGTGTGTGTGTGTGTGTGTGTGTGTGTGTGTGTGTGTGTGTGTGTGTGTGTGTGTGTGTGTGTGTGTGTGTGTGTGTGTGTGTGTGTGCGTGTTTGTGTGTGTGTTGCCTCGGTATGCGTGTGTGTGCTATGTGTAAGGGTTTTGTGTCAGTGTAGTGTGTGTGAGTGAGTATGTATATAGTGGACTGTATGTAAAGTCTAGTGAGTGTGTGATAGTTTGGGTACCATTCATTTCCTTTTTAGCAGACTGGTTATTTAGCAGTCTTATGGGTTAGGGGTAGAAGCTGTCTCTGAGCCTTTTGGTCCAAGAGCCGATGCTCCGGTATCGTTTTGCAAAGGGCAGCAGATTGAGCAGTCTATGGTTTCGGTGGCTGGAGTCTTTGGCAGTTTTTTGGGCCTTCCTCTGACACTGCCTGGTGTAAAGGTCCTGGATGGCAGGGAGCTTGGCGCCAGTGATGTACTGGGCTGTCTGCACCACCGTTTGTAGCGCTTTGCAGTCAAGGGCGGTGCAATTGCGGAGATGCATCACGTTAAAATGCTCTTGATGGTGAAGTTGTATAACTTTTTGAGGATCTGAGGGCCCATGCCAAATCTTTTCAGCCTCCTGAGGGGGAAGAGGCCCTACCATGTCCTATTCACAACTGTGTGGGTGTGGGTGGACCATGTTAAATCCGCAGTACCTCCAGGCTCTGATCAGGCCCTACACCCAAACAAGGGCACTGCGTTCATCCACCTCTGGCCTGCTCGCCTCCCTACCACTGAGGAAGTACAGTTCCCGCTCAGCCCAGTCAAAACTGTTCGCTGCTCTGGCCCCCCAATGGTGGAACAAACTCCCTCACGACGCCAGGACAGCGGAGTCAATCACCACCTTCCGGAGACACCTGAAACCCCACCTCTTCAAGGAATACCTAGGATAGGATAAGTAATCCTTCTCATCCCCCCCCCCCTTAAATGATTTAGATGCACTATTGTAAAGTGGCTGTTCCACTGGATGTCACCAATTTGTAAGTCGCTCTGGATAAGAGCGTCTGCTAAATGACTTAAATGTAAATGTTAGTGATATAGACGCCAAGGAACTTGAAGCTCTCGACCATCTCCACAAAAGCCCCGTCGATGTGGATGGGGTGTTCGCTCCCCTCTTTCTCCAATAGTCCACAATCAGCTCCTTGGTCTTACTGATGTTGAGAGGGAGGTTGTTGTCCTGGTACCACAGGGCTAAGTCTCTGACCTTCTCCCTGTAGGCTGACTCATCATAGTTGGTGATCAGGCATACCAATGTCGTATCGTCAGAACACTTGATGGTGTTGGAGTCATGCACAGCCACACAGTCATGGGTGAACAGGGAGTACAGAAGGGGACTAAGTACACACCCCTGAGGGGCCCCTGTGCTGAGGGCCAGTGTGGGGGAGGTGTTGTTGCCTACCCTTACCACCTGTGTCTGGCCCGTCAGGAAGTCCAGGATCCAGATGCAGAGGGAGGGGTTCAGTCCCAGGGGCCCTAGCTTGGTGATGAGCTTGGAGGGGACTATGGTGTTGAACGCTGAGCTGTAGTCTATGAACAGCATTCTCACACAGTTATTTCCCGTCTTGTCCAGGAAGGAGAGGACAGTGTGAAGTGCAATTGAAATGGCGTATTCTGTGGATCTGTTGGAGCGGTATGTGAATTGGAGTGAGTCTAGGGTGTCTGGGATGATGTTGTAGATGTGTGCCATGATCAGCTTTTCAAAGCACTTCATAATTACAGAAGTGAGTGCTCCAGGGCGATAGTCATTTAGGCAAGTTACCTTGGAGCTCTTGGGAACAGGGACAATAGTGGTTAGCTTGAAACATGTTGGAATTACAGACTGGGACAAGGAGAGATTGAAAATGTTTGGGAAGACATCTGCCAGCTGGCCTGTGCATGCTTTGAGAACGTGTCCTGGGATTCCATCTGTGATTCTTAACCTGTTTAAATTATTGTTATCATGCCAGAATTGGGAAGACTAAATAACACTGGAGAATTTGATATATATAATCAGAAGGATAGAATTGTGGTCAGATTTGCCAAACAGGGGGCGGAGGAGAGCTTTGTATGCATCTCTTTGTGTGGAGTAAAGGTGGTCTAGGATTTATTTTTTCTCTGGTAAAACTGAATTAAGTTTGCCTGCATTAAAGTCCCCGGCCACTAGGAGGGCTGCTTCTGGGTGAGCATTTTCTTCTTTGCTTATGGCCTTACAGAGTTGGTTGAGAGGGGTTTTAGTGCCAGCTTCATTCTGTGGTGTTAAATAGATGGCTACAAATAATTTGGATGAGAACTCTCTTGGTAGATAGTGTGGTCTACAGCTTGTCATAAGCTACTCTACCTTAGGCGAAAAATACATTGAGACTTCTTTAATATTAGACATCGCACACCAGCTGTTATTGACAAATAGACACACACCCCCACCCCTCGTCTTACCAGAGGTAGCGTCTCTGTTCTGCCGGTACATGGAAAATCCCGCTACCTCTATATTGTCCGTGTCGTTGTTCAGCCATGTCTCAGTGAAACATAAGATGTTACAGTTTATGATGTCCCATTGGTAGGATAATCTTAATCGTAGGTCATACATTTTATTTTCCAATGATTGCACATTAGCAAGGAGAATGGATGGCAGTGGGAGTTTACCTGCTCGCCTACGGATTCTCAGAAGGCTGCCCGATCAGCGGCCCCTTTTCCTGCGTCTTTTCTTCACGCAAAAGGCGGGGATCTGGGCCTGTTCCAGTGAAAGCAGGATATCCTTCTCGTCGGACTCGTTAAAGGAAAAAGTTTTTTCCAGTCCGTGGTGAGTAATCGCTGTTCTCATGTCCAGATGTTATTTTTGGTCATAAAAGACGGTAGCGGCAACATTATGTACACAATAAGTTAAAAAATAAGTTACACAAAATGCAAAAAACTAACAAAATATCACAATTGGTTGGGAGTAAAAATTCCGCCATGTTCTTCGGCGTCATCTTGACATACATACATACATACATACATACATACATACATACATACATACATACAATGCCTTGCGAAAGTATTCGGCCCCCTTAAACTTTGCGACCTTTTGCCACATTTCAGGCTTCAAACATAAAGATATAAAACTGTATTTTTTTGTGAAGAATCAACAACAAGTGGGGCACAATCATGAAGTGGAACGACATTTATTGGATATTTCAAACTTTTTTAACAAATCAAAAAATGAAAAATTGGGCGTGCAAAATTATTCAGCCCCCTTAAGTTAATACTTTGTAGCGCCACCTTTTGATGCGATTACAGCTGTAAGTCGCTTGGGGTATGTCTCTATCAGTTTTGCACATCGAGAGACTGAAATTTTTTCACATTCCTCCTTGCAAAACAGCTCGAGCTCAGTGAGGTTGGATGGAGAGCATTTGTGAACAGCAGTTTTCAGTTCTTTCCACAGATTCTCGATTGGATTCAGGTCTGGACTTTGACTTGGCCATTCTAACACCTGGATATGTTTATTTTTGAACCATTCCATTGTAGATTTTGATTTTTGTTTTGGATCATTGTCTTGTTGGAAGACAAATCTCCGTCCCAGTCTCAGGTCTTTTGCAGACTCCATCAGGTTTTCTTCCAGAATGGTCCTGTATTTGGCTCCATCCATCTTCCCATCAATTTTAACCATCTTCCCTGTCCCTGCTGAAGAAAAACAGGCCCAAACCATGATGCTGCCACCACCATGTTTGACAGTGGGGATGGTGTGGTCAGGGTGATGAGCTGTGTTGCTTTTACGCCAAACATAATGTTTTGCATTGTTGCCAAAAAGTTCAATTTTGGTTTCATCTGACCAGAGCACCTTCTTCCACATGTTTGGTGTGTCTCCCAGGTGGCTTGTGGCAAACTTTAAACAACACTTTTTATGTATATCTTTAAGAAATGGCTTTCTTCTTGCCACTCTTCCATAAAGGCCAGATTTGTGCAATATACGACTGATTGTTGGACAGAGTCTCCCACCTCAGCTGTAGATCTCTGCAGTTCATCCAGAGTGATCATGGGCCTCTTGGCTGCATTTCTGATCAGTCCTCCTTGTATGAGCTGAAAGTTTAGAGGGACGGCCAGGTCTTGGTAGATTTGCAGTGGTCTGATACTCCTTCCATTTCAATATTATCACTTGCACAGTGCTCCTTGGGATGTTTAAAGCTTGGGAAATCTTTTTGTATCCAAATCCGGCTTTAAACTTCTTCACAACAGTATCTCGGACCTGCCTGGTGTGTTCCTTGTTCTTCATGATGCTCTCTGCGCCTTTAACGGACCTCTGAGACTATCACAGTGCAGGTGCATTTATACGGAGACTTGATTACACACAGGTGGATTGTATTTATCATCATTAGTCATTTCGGTCAACATTGGATCATTCAGAGATCCTCACTGAACTTCTGGAGAGAGTTTGCTGCACTGAAGGTAAAGGAGCTGAATAATTTTGCACACCCAATTTTTCAGTTTTTGATTTGTTAAAAAAGTTTGAAATATCCAATAAATGTCGTTCCACTTCATGAATGTGTCCCACTTGTTGTTGATTCTTCACAAAAAAATACAGTTTTATATCTTTATGTTTGAAGCCTGAAATGTGGCAAAAGGTCGCAAAGTTCAAGGGGGCCGAATACTTTCGCAAGGCACTGTATGTATGGGATGTTGTTTTTCCATACATATCAAGGGATGTGTGTGTGTACAGGCAGCACATATATTTGGCAACTATTTAAGGCTATTCTGGTGGTCTAAAAGTATATGGCATATTTTTTATGGCTCCTGGCATTGTATTATGGCTCCTGGCATTGTTTTATGGCTCCTGGCATTGTATTTGTTTCTCACAGTATGTGTATTTTTGTCTGCTGCTGTTTTGACATTGAATATAGACATACACTGAGTGTACAAAACATTAAGAATGCCTGCTCTTTCCATGAAATAGACTGACCTGGTGAATCCAGGTGAAAGCTATGATCCCTTATTGATGTCACTTAAATCTACTTCAATCAATGTAGATGAAGGGGAGGAAACAGGTTAAAGAAGCCTTGAGTCAGGGATTGTGTATGTGTGCCATTCAGGGGGTGCCAGGCGCACCGGTTTGTGTCAAGAACCGGAACCGGCACCACCCAAATGACATCCAGCCAACTTGACAACTGTGGGAAACATTGGAGTCAACAAGGGCCAGCATCCCTGTGTAACGCTTCGGCACCTTGTAGAGTCCACGCCCCAACGAATTGAGGCTGTTCCCGAGGGCAAGGTGGATACAACTCAATATTAGGAAGGTGTTCTTAATGTTTTGTACATTCAGTGTATATTTGATATAGACATAACAAGAAATATTGCAGCGTCATACAATAAGTTGTAATACAATACAATATGATATTTAGACTGTGTGCATCTACAAATATAATGACGAGAGGACATAACCCTAACCTTAAAAATCCACTTTAAAACAGCCACTCACTTAAATGGCCACTGATCTTTTTTATCCTCAATCAAATAATGACTTCCTCTGCAATTTGACAGAAAGTTTCACTTCGTTTTACCAGAGTGTGAGTACCAAATGGCACCCTATTCCCTATGTACAGTAGTGGCCCCTGGTCAAAAGTAGGGCTCTATAAATGCAATAGAGTGCCATTTGGGACTGAAAGACTGCCGTCCATTATCAAAGGAAGTGGTCAATTGCCTGTGATCCATTCAGTGAAATACAGGGTAGAGCATTACCTTTCAGTGTAATGGTAGGGCTTGATTGTTTTTCTTATCCAATTAGGAGATCGTATCCCTCTAAAGTCTGGATTTACAACACACACACATATGCACGCACACACAAACACACTCTCCTTTCTCCGTAACAAGGTAATTGCTAGCATCACAGCCGCTTTTAACCTGGGGGTCACTGTTTCAGGGTTTGATTTTGTTTCCTGTGATGCGATGTGGTTGAAATGGTTTTCCAAAACGAAGCCATGCGGTCAGCTTTTAAAGCAACCACTTTAGAAAACATAGCATCACACACAACCACATCAACACACACAAATATGTGGCACAGACACATGCACACACGCACACATGCACCCACCCACCCACACACACACACACACACACACACACACACACACACACACACACACACACACACACACACACACACACACACACACACACACACACACACACACACACACACACACGACACACACACACACACACACACACACACACACACACACACACACACACACACACACACGCACACACGCACACACACACACACACACACACATACACGTACAGTAAGTAGAGCCGTGCTTTTGAAGTCAACAGGCCAGACAGAACACTACTACCAATTAACCATTGAACAAAATATCTGTGAACCACTGTGGTAGTAAATCAGACAGAGGTTGCGTCCCAAATGGTGCTCTATTCCCTATATGGTGAACTACTTTGAACCCCTATGGGCCCTGGTTAAAATAAGTGTACTAAAAAGGGAATAGGGTGCCATTTGGGATGCAACCAGCGAACAGACAATCAACACAAATAGAAGGGTCTGTTTGTACTGGCCGAGAAGGTTTATACACGGTCTGATAAGGTACAGGTCTTAGAATGGAGACAAAGAATGGATAAACAGTAGCTACATTGTTAACAAAGGATGGAAGAAGAAAGAAAAGACACCAGCGAATGAAACAAAATAGAAGATATAAAAAGTATAATCAGTTTGTGTGTGTGTGTGTTCATGCATGGGTGTGAGACTGGATCTCCTCAAGAGCACAATAATCTTGCTGGTGCATCTGGAGAAGTTCAAAGCAGCGGCATCATGCACCTATGATTTTAGAGGGGGCACGAGGTATGTGAGGATGGAGGGGGGATGGTCCGGAAGCATTTTTCAAACCCCTTTTTCCTGCAATCTAAAGCCATATTCATTATGCCTAATTCTATGTAAAAATATGTATAATTTTCTACATAGGTTATCTAAGCATATCTCTTTACCTGTTCAATTGTCATTTGAATGAATTATGTACATTGATTCTGTAAGAACTTTTACGCCTTAGAAGAGTTTATTACAACTGCCACACTGGTATATAGCAACATAACCCCATAATTAAAGACATTTTGGTATTTTCTAAAGTCTAGCAACCTTGCAAGCATGCATGCCAGCGAAGATAGTTAAACAGGATACTCTAACTGGTAGCACAGTAGCCTTTAGGCAGCACAGAAGCCAGTAAATTACTGTAGATTTACAGGACCTTTAATGTAACACAAATTTACAACATATTACTGGAACACCTGACTGCTGTCTTTCTAGAATTAGTGTAGTGGAATGCCATTGAGCCCGCATAATGCATTGCACTTTACAGTACTGTACTGTAATATATAATTACAGTAGCTATCTGTAAGATAAAATGCTGTAAATCTATACAACAATTTGTTACAGTGTGAGGTTGGGAGTTTGGGAACCTCTTTAGCTAGCTAAAGTCAACTTCATAAAATTGCTATGTGGCTAGTATTACAGTGAAACAACAAAACGTTTTGGTTTTATTTATTCATCAAGAAGGAATCAATAGAGATAAATAGTAATGGCGTCTTTTTGTAGGAACTATCTCCACCATGGTTTGTTGGATAAAGGCTATGGGAAAATGTATTGAGTTTTTGTAGGGTTTTTGGATAAACGCTGAAAATTAGGTCTGTGGTAAACACAGGCTTAGGAGATCTTATACATTTTGTGAGATAATCTTCACCAGCTAATGTAACCTTTTGTGAATTTTGAAGCATTTCTGTAATACAAAAAAATCACAAAGCACATAAAATGATTCGTATTTCATAAATGTCATGTTAACTGACTGATATTATCTCATAGAGCAAAACGTATAAGATATCCTAAGCCTGTGTTAACCTCAGACCTTATTTTCGGCATTTATCACAAAACCCTATTCTTTCCCCATTGTTTTTCCTGAACAAACCAGAGGTAACTCATTTCTGGGGTTTTTAGGACAACAAGCTGGCGAGCTCTGTATGCTACAAATTAATTTACAAACACACCTCCTGAGAGTCCTGCCCATTACTGGCAGCTAAAATCAAGTCAAATAATGTGTGTGTCACTTGACACTCTCCCCTCCCCTGAAGACACTGTCTGCAGGCATTAGATTATCTAGCTCCCTGCCTAGCATATCTTTGCTCCATGGTGTACCTTAGAAGGAACCACTTACTGGGAGAATAGGGAGGGGGTACACTCCCTATTCTGGTCCAGTCAGTGTGCCCCCTTCAATCAATCAATCAATCAATCAAACTTCGCAAAATACAGATGACAAATCTTTATAAATTATAAAAATAATAATTTAGTTTAGTAATTCATTTAACATCTGACTTTTTTTTTAAACAGGACAGATCTAAGGGGGCATGTGCCCTCGTGCGCCTATGGACATGATGCCTATGGTTCAAAGGCATTGTGACCACAGCTGAAACTCTAATCGCCTAGCTAATCTGATTTGTTCAGTCTATGACCCCTGACCTCTAACACTATAACATCTGTTTGTTCAGAGCAGTGGATCTGTCTCAAATGGCACCCTATTCCCTCTGGCTAAAAGTAGTACACTATATAGGGAATAGGGTGCCATTTGGGATGTAGACCAGGTCTACCCTCTGTTCTCTGATTAGTTCTCCCCTCTCTCTAATCCGGAAGGAGTTGGACGGGGCAATCAATAGAGACAGAGTTTACATCCCAAATGGCATCCTATTCCCTTCACAGTGCACTACTTTTGACCAGAGCCCTATGGGCCCTGGACAAAAGTAATGCACTATATAGGGAAGCGGGTGCAATTTGGGACGCAGAGGTTGACTTTGAAGAAAAAGAGGGATGGAATTGCCCAATGCTCAAACAACAAAGACTCACATTTCATTCAGCTCACAGGAATATCTGTTCATTTTTGGAATGGTTGTCTTGTTTTGTCATCTATGACCAAACATTCTGGAGCTAAGTGTGTGTTGTGTTGTCTTGATGATTATGTAAAGAGTGGTTATTGGGGATTTATGTGTGTTTACACAACAGTAAGATGGGCTAAAATAGTCCAAAACTATTTTATCCCATCTTACTGTTGTGTAAACATACATGAATCACCACTCTTTACATTGTCATCAAGACAACACACACTTGGCTCCAGAATTGACCCTGTATATTTTACTTGACCATGTAACTCATTGTTGTTTATTGGAAACAGTGGTTGTGAGTGACTATTTACAGCAAACCAGATATCACTTTATGCCTCTCCTAAATCATGTTAGCAATATAAATATGTAATATTCAAAGCTGATATCTAACAAAACCAGTGTTCAAATACTAAAGTATGCAGTTTACGAGTTTTCTCATAAGACAGACATGATTTTGAACAAAGGACAATTCCTCATTTTGTGTTTGAGTTGGTGTTCCTCTTCAAGCCCCTATCATGGTTACAATCCCACTTCCGATATCTTCCTAACCATCCCCCCTCTTTCCTCCGGATCCCCTCCAGAGATGTTTACACTACAGTGGCAGACACACACACATGCTGTATATATTCACAAACACTGTATGTATGCACACACGCACGCACGCACACACACACACACACACTGTACATACATACACACACATGCATACACACACACAGACATACGCTTCGGACCAGCAAGTTTAGGGAACATGAGAAAAATGGTAAATCTCCAACCACAGTCCTGACCTTACTGTAAACTGTGTTGCATAACCCATAGTGTTATTGCTTCCCATATCTCCAGGGAACTCTTGCACCGGCTGTGTGTGTGTGTGTGTGTGTGTGTGTGTGTGTGTGTGTGTGTGTGTGTGTGTGTGTGTGTGTGTGTGTGTGTGTGTGTGTGTGTGTGTGTGTGTGTGTGTGTGTGTGTGTAAAGATGGACTACAGATACATAAACATTTATCTTGTTACTTATATAAGATATTCTAATGATAAATGTATCAAACTAAAATATAACTTACTTTTATACAGTTTAGGAAATACATATAGATACAGGTATTGGTAGCACTTTATAATAGCTCAATGTAATGAACCATTTATAAAGGATTAGTAAATAGTTTGTTTATTTCTTGTTAATCCAGTCATAAGATGTTTGATATAGGTCATTATAAACCATTTATTAAACAGAGGTTAATTATTTTTTGGGGGCCTCATCTAAAGTTTGGGATACTTATACTTTACAAATATTTTGAGTGACCAATGTAATTTCTAACAAAAATATGGAAAGATTAAATCGTCTGTGACAGTAGAAGAGTCACGTTGTCGTTTTGAGATAGGTTCCCCTGTTTTACTCTCCGTCATGTTTGGGTGTTGCTTGTTGTCATTACTTCATGTCTTAAAGTAATGATGGACTGTCGTTTCTTTGCTTATTTGAGCTGTTCTTGCCATAATATGGACTTGTTCTTTAACTTCTTGGTGACAGGGGGCAGTATTTTCACGTCCGTATGAAATGCATGCCCAAATTCAACTGCCAGCTACTCATCCCCAGAAGATAAGATATGCATATGATTAGATTTGGATAGAAAACACTCTGAAGTTTCTAAAACTGTTTGAATCATGTCTGTGAGTATAACAGAACTTATTTAGCAGGCAAACTCCGAGGACAAACCATTCAGATTTTTTTTTGTTTTTGAGATCACTCTCTTTTCAATAAATTTTCATTTGGAATTCAGATTTCTAAGGGACCTTCTTGCAGTTCCTATCACTTGCACTGGATGTCAACAGCCTTTAGAAATTGGTTGAGGTTATTCCTTTGTGTAATGAAGAAGTACAGCCATCTTGAACGAGGGTCACTTGAAGTGTACTGTTAGATAGAGGCGCGTGACCAGAAAGCATGCTACAGTTTGTTTTCCTCCTGAATTGAACACACATCATCCCGTCTTCAATTTTATCAATTATTTACGTTAAAAAATACCTGATGTTCTATTACAAAAGTAGTTTGACAGGTTTACAGGTAACTTTTGAGATATTGTAGTCACGTTGCGCAAGTTGGAACTGGTGTTTTTCTGGATCAAACGCCAAATAAATGGACATTTTGGATATATATCGACGGAATTAATTGAACAAAAGGACCATATGTGATGTTTATGGGACATATTGGAGTGCCAACAAAAGAATCTCGTCAAAGGTAAGGCATGAATTATATTTTTATTTCTGCGTTTTGTGTCGCGCCTGCAGGGTTGAAATATGGTTTCTCTCTTTGTTTACGGAGGTGCTATCCTCAGATAATAGCATTGTTTGCTTTCACCGAAAAGCCTTTTTCAAATGGGACATGTTAGCTGGATTCACAACAAGTGTAGCTTTAATTTGTTATCTTGCATGTGTGATTTAATGAAAGTTTGATTTTTATAGTAATTTATTTTTGGCTCTCTCTGCATTTTCTATTGGTGCTCTGCATTTTCCATGGCTTTTGGCGAGCATCCCACATATCCCAGAGAGGTTAACGAGCGTCCCCCATATCCCAGAGAGGTTAACGAGCGTCCCACATATCCCAGAGAGGTTAACGAGCGTCCCACATATCCCAGAGAGGTTAACGAGCGTCCCCATATCCCAGAGCGGTTAATTTTCTTTTGGTGCTCTGCATTTTCCGAGCATCCCCCATATCCCAGAGAGGTTAACGAGCGTCCCACATATCCCAGAGAGGTTAACGAGCGTCCCCCATATCCCAGAGAGGTTAACGAGCGTCCCCCATATCCCAGAGAGGTTAACGAGCGTCCCACATATCCCAGAGAGGTTAACGAGCGTCCCACATATCCCAGAGAGGTTAACGAGCGTCCCCCATATCCCAGAGAGGTTAACGAGCGTCCCCCATATCCCAGAGAGGTTAACGAGCGTCCCACATATCCCAGAGAGGTTAACGAGCGTCCCCCATATCCCAGAGAGGTTAACGAGCGTCCCCCATATCCCAGAGAGGTTAACGAGCGTCCACCATATCCCAGAGAGGTTAACGAGCGTCCCCCATATCCCAGAGAGGTTAACGAGCGTCCCACATATCCCAGAGAGGTTAACGAGCGTCCCACATATCCCAGAGAGGTTAACGAGCGTCCCCATATCCCAGAGAGGTTAACGAGCGTCCCCCATATCCCAGAGAGGTTAACGAGCGTCCCACATATCCCAGAGAGGTTAACGAGCGTCCCACATATCCCAAAGAGGTTAACGAGCGTCCCCATATCCCAGAGAGGTTAACGAGCGTCCCCATATCCCAGAGAGGTTAACGAGCGTCCCCCATATCCCAGAGAGGTTAACGAGCGTCCCCCATATCCCAGAGAGGTTAACGAGCGTCCCCATATCCCAGAGAGGTTAACGAGCGTCCCCATATCCCAGAGAGGTTAACGAGCGTCCCACATATCCCAGAGAGGTTAACGAGCGTCCCACATATCCCAGAGAGGTTAACGAGCGTCCCACATATCCCAGAGAGGTTAACGAGCGTCCCACATATCCCAGAGAGGTTAACGAGCGTCCCACATATCCCAGAGAGGTTAACGAGCGTCCCCCATATCCCAGAGAGATTAACGAGCGTCCCACATATCCCAGAGAGGTTAACGAGCGTCCCCATATCCCAGAGAGGTTAACGAGCGTCCCCCATATCCCAGAGAGGTTAACGAGCGTCCCCCATATCCCAGAGAGGTTAACGAGCGTCCCACATATCCCAGAGAGGTTAACGAGCGTCCCCATATCCCAGAGAGGTTAACGAGCGTCCCCCATATCCCAGAGAGGTTAACGAGCGTCCCACATATCCCAGAGAGGTTAACGAGCGTCCCACATATCCCAGAGAGGTTAACGAGCGTCCCACATATCCCAGAGAGGTTAACGAGCGTACCCCATATCCCAGAGAGGTTAACGAGTGTCCCACATATCCCAGAGAGGTTAACTAGCGTCCCACATATCCCAGAGAGGTTAACGAGCGTCCCACATATCCCAGAGAGGTTAACGAGCGTACCCCATATCCCAGAGAGGTTAACGAGCGTCCCACACATCCCAGAGAGGTTAACGAGCGTCCCCCATATCCCAGAGAGGTTAACGAGCGTCCCCATATCCCAGAGAGGTTAACGAGCGTCCCCATATCCCAGAGAGGTTAACGAGCGTCCCACATATCCCAGAGAGGTTAACGAGCGTCCCACATATCCCAGAGAGGTTAACGAGCGTCCCACATATCCCAGAGAGGTTAACGAGCGTCCCCCATATCCCAGAGAGGTTAACGAGCGTCCCACATATCCCAGAGAGGTTAACGAGCGTCCCACATATCCCAGAGAGGTTAACGAGCGTCCCCCATATCCCAGAGAGGTTAACGAGCGTCCCACATATCCCAGAGAGGTTAACGAAATAGGGCTATCTTCTGTATATCCTCCCTACAACACTTTTTTGGTACCTACATGATTCCATATGTGTTATTTCATAATATTGATGTCTTTACTATTATTCTACAATGTAGAAAATTGTTTTTTTTTTAAATAAGAAAAACCCTTGAATGAGTAGGTGTGTCCAAACCTTTGACTGGTACTGTATAAAACTGCTCAAAAAAATAAAGGGAACACTAAAATAACACATCCTAGATCTGAATGAATGAAATATTCTTATTAAATATTTTGTTCTTTACATAGTTGAATGTTCTGACAACAAAATCACACAAAATAATCCATGTAAATCAAATTTATCAACCCATGGAGGTCGGGATTTGGAGTCACACTCAAAATTAAAGTGGAAGACCAAACTACAGGCTGATCCAACTTTGATGTAATGTCTTGCAGGAACTGCGGACACACTCCAGCCACATGAGGTCTAGCATTGTCTTGCATTAGGAGGAACCCAGGGCCAACCGCACCAGCATATGGTCTCACAAGGGGTCTGAGGATCTCATCTCGGTACCTAATGGCAGTCAGGCTACCTCTGGTGGGCACATGGAGGGCTGTGCAGCCCCTCAAAGAAATGCCACCCCACACCATGACTGACCCACCGCCAAACCGGTCATGCTGGAGGATGTTGCAGGCAGCAGAACATTCTCCACGGCATCTCCAGACTCTGTCACGTCTGTCACATGTGCTCAGTGTGAACCTGTTTTCATCTGTGAAGAACACAGGGCGCCAGTGGCGAATTTGCCAATCTTGGTGTTCTCTGGCAAATGCCAAATGTCCTGCACGGTGTTGGGCTGTAAGCACAACCCCCACCTGTGGACGTCGGGCCCTCATACCACCCTCATGGAGTCTGTTTCTGACCGTTTGAACAGACACATGCACATTTGTGGCCTGCTGGAGGCAGCAGGCCACAAATGTGCATGTGTCTGTTCAAACGGTCAGAAACAGACTCCATGAGGGTGGTATGAGGTCATTTTGCAGGGCTCTGGCAGTGCTCCTCCTGCTCCTCCTTGCACAAAGGCGGAGGTAGCGGTCCTGCTGCTGGGTTGTTGCCCTCCTACGGCCTCCTCCACGTCTTCTGATGTACTGGCCTGTCTCCTGGTAGCACCTCCATGCTCTGGACACTACGCTGACAGACACAGCAAACCTTCTTGCCACAGCTCGCATTGATGTGCCATCCTGGATGAGCTGCACTACCTGAGCCACTTGTGTGGGTTGTAGACTCCGTCTCATGCTACCACTAGAGTGAAAGCACCGCCAGCATTCAAAAGTGACCAAAACATCAGCCAGGAAGCATAGGAACTGAGAAGTGGTCTGTGTTCACCACCTGCAGAACCACTCCTTTATTGGGGGTGTCTTGCTAATTGCCTATAATTTCCACCTGTTGTCTATTCCATTTGCACAACAGCATGTGAAATTTATTGTCAATCAGTGTTGCTTCCTAAGTGGACAGTTTGATTTCCCAAAAGTGTGATTGACTTGGAGTTACATCGTGTTGTTTAAGTGTTCCCTTTATTTGTTTGAGCAGTGTATATACAGTTGGGCAAAAAAGTATTTAGTCAGCCACCAATTGTGCAAGTTCTCCCACTTAAAAAGATGAGAGAGGCCTGTAGTTTTCATCATAGGTACACTTCAACTAGGTAGGTACATAGGTACATTTGGGCCAGTTTACCAGCGTTGGTCCCTCCTTTAGACAAGGGAAGAAGAGCTATGTAAAGGGCTCAATTATATCATTCTGAGCATATCCAATGTGTCTGCATCCAACGTAAAACAAATGTTTGCCTTCCACACAAAATTACTTCTTTACTTATTTTAGGTTTTAGGAAGTGTGTAGGTTTCATTCTTTATCGTAGAACTATGAAAGTTATGTATTTAGATCTGCGTGCTTAAGACAAATTCAGCAATTGCTTTGCCATGTCTGTGCTGTGAAGCAGTCAAGCTGGATAAATGTTTTTCTATGGACCGCCCCTTTGACTTAATGTTGCAGTCAAGTTATATAAATGGATGTAATGATGCAGTCAACCACCAGAGGGAGGCAAATACAAGTTTATTCGATAGAGGACATTTACATGGCCCTAGGAAGGTCTGGAACTAGGATTAAGGGAGACAAGTTTTTGAATACTATATCTCTTGACACATTGATGAAAATAGTAATGGCCTCTAAACCTTCAAGCTGTATACTGAACCATATTCCAACTAAACTACTGAAAGAGCTGCTTCCTGTACTTTGCCCTCCTATGTTGAACATAATATACGGCTCCCTATCCACTGGATGTGTACCAAACTCACTAAAAGTGGCAGTAATAAAGCCTCTCTTGAAAAAGCCCAACCTTGACCCAGAAAATATAAACAACTAAATTGGCCTATATCGAATCTCCCATTCCTCTCAAAAAATGTTGAAAAAGCTGTTTGCACAGCAACTCACTGCCTTCCTGAAGACAAACAATGTATACGAAACGCTTCAGTCTGGTTGTAGACCCCATCAGAGGACTGAGACTGCACTTGTGAAGGTGGTAAATTATATTTTAATGGCGTCAGACAGAGGCTCTGCATCTGTCCTTGTGCTCCTAGACCTTAGTGCTGCTTTTGATACCATCGATCACCACATTCTTTTGGAGAGATTGGAAACCTAAATTGGTCAACACGGACAAGTTCTGGCCTGGTTTAGACATTATCTGAAAGATATCAGTTTGTCTCTGTAGATGGTTTGTCCTCTGACAAATCAACTGTAAATGTTGGTGTTCCTCAAGGCTCCGTTTTAGGACCACTATTGTTTTCACTATATATTTTACCTCTTGGTGATGTGATTTGGAAACTTAATGTTAACTTTCACTGCTATGCGGACGACACACAGCTGTACATTTCGATGAAACTTGGTGAAGCCCCAAAATTGCACTCCCTGGAAACCTGTGTTTCAGACATAAGGAAGTGGATGGCGGCAAATGTTCTACTTTTAAACTCGGACAAAACATAGATGCCAGTTCTAGGGCCCAAGAAACAAAGAGATCTTCTGTTGACTCTGACAATTAATCTTGATGGTTGTACAGTCGTCTCAAATAAAACAGAGAAGGACCTCGGCGTTACTCTGGACCCTGATCTCTTTTTTGACGAACTTATAAAGACTGTTTCAAGGACAGCTTTTTCCATCTACATAACATTGCAAAAATTAGAAACATTCTGTCCAATATGATGCATAAAAATGTATCTATGCTTTTGTCATTTCTAAATTAGACTACTGCAATTCTCTACTTTCCAGCTACCCGGATAAAGAACTAAATACACTTTAGTTAGTGCTGAACACGGCTGCTAGAATCTTGACTAGAACCAAAAAAAATGATCATATTACTCCAGTGCTAGCCTCTCTACACTGGCTTCATGTTAAGGCTAGGGCTGATTTCAATGTTTTACTGCTAACCTACAAAGCATTACATGGGCATGCTCCTACTTATCTTACCGATTTGGTCCTGCCGTACACACAGTATATAGACCTATACTCACTGGTAGAGTATACAGACCTGTACTCACTGGTAGATTATACAGACCTGTACTCACTCAGTAGAGTATACAGACCTGTACTCACTGGTAGATTATACAGACCTGTACTCACTGGTAGATTATACAGACCTGTACTCACTCGGTAGAGTATACAGACCTGTACTCACTGGGTAGATTATACAGACCTGTCCTCACTGGTAGAGTATACAGACCTGTACTCACTGGTAGAGTATACAGACCTGAACTCACTGGTAGAGTATACAGACCTGTACTCACTGGTAGATTATACAGACCTGTACTCATTGGTAGATTATACAGACCTGTACTCACTGGTAGAGTATACAGACCTGTACTCACTGGTAGATTATACAGACCTGTACTCATTGGTAGAGTATACAGGCATGCATTGCTGTAAAATATTTCCGAATTGAACGAGAGTTGCGGTGCACAGTGCACTATTCAGATGCTGGAATTGTTTTTGGATGAATGTGCGAAGGTATCCTACTTTTTTAAATGATTGGTTTGGTTCATTAAAAGGTAATACCTTTTTACTGGCCTCTGCCTGCGGCCTCTAAATCACTAAGTCCGACCCTGAACCTCATCAAACTTCACTGGCTCCCTATCCAATTCCATATAAACTTCAAGACCCCTCAAAACACCTCTTTCAGAAAGTATATGGTCTTTGATTGACTCATTTACATTAAATGTTTGGCCATTTAGCGGAGACTCTTGTACTTATCAACTTACAGTCAGTGCATTCAACCAAGGTTGAGAAAGAAAACACATATCAGTCATAGCAAGTAAAAAGCTTCTGTAACCAGTACTGAAAATGTTGTTGTAGTTAACAATACATTGGTCTTCAAAATAATTGTAATTACAAGATAGCTTATGATATATTCTGATAGTGCCAATACAATACTGAGCTATTCATGGGAACTCGATGGCAGAGCAATGAAGCACAGTGCAATACAGTGAAAGGGACTGTTAAACTGTAAGAAAATTATTTTTACAGTATTTTACTGTAATTACAAGGGATTAGAGGAAGCAGGTTGGATGGAAGGCATTTGCATATTACATAATATTATTGAATACTAGAGGCCTAATCAAATGCTTCCAAACTGGTTGTGATTACAGTGCAAAACAGATTAAATGGACATGGGTAAATTGTGAAGCATTAAAAGGTCTTAACACCCACTACCACTATAGTGATGTTACATTTGATATCGCCGCTCTGAGGCATGTGTCGGAATCGCTTAATTTATTTTGTAGCAGTGTGCTGATGCCTGTCTAGCTTTATCAGAAGCACGTGATCAATGACGTTCAAATCTTTGTTTCGCCGAACAACCACCTGATTGGTTTGGCATTGGTTTCCGTGGAAGACAAAAAGGCTACACTGCTCATGCGCTACAATACGTGTGACATTATCTCTAATAATTTGACTATTCTAAATTCTTATGACCAGCAGGTGCCACTAGTGTACACTGTGTTGATCAATGTCTCAAGTAATGAACCTATTTTTGACACAATTGGCTGGAAAGCCTCAACTGTAAAGGAAGCTTTGTTCCCCATCACAGAGACCTCTTTCTTGTACACAATATATTTAGGGAACTACTACCACATATCACTTAAATTGGTACAGGCCACGCAGTAACGGATGCAACAAATACAGCCACTTTCAAGGCAAGTCTTAGAATGTGTTAATGACTCAATATCTTCCCAAAGCACATGAAACCCTACCTCTTCAAAGAGTATCTTAAATAATCCTCCACCTCACTTTGACACCCCCCCCCCCCCATTTGTATTTTTTTGATAAAATAATAATCCTGAACCAGCACTTGACTCCCCCCCCCCTTGCTGGCTCTGACTTTGCTGATAGTTACTGTATTGAGGAACGTGTAGTTACTATGCCGTGACATGCTTGTCCCACCTAGCTATCTTACGATGAATGCACTAACTGTAAGTCGCTCTAGATAAGAGCATCTGCTAAATTACAAAAATGTAATACCATGCACCCACTAGTGTTGAAAAAGAATTGGGCTCTCATGGTATGCTACTGTATTCTAAATTTCAGTAAATTACTAGCAGCAATTAGCTAATAGATGATAGAGTATCAGAACAAAATTTGTAAAATCACTAAAGTGCACTATATTACCATATTCTGTGTGGATACAGCATTCTTACTCATGGGTGCAACTAATATAGCCTCTTACAAGGCACGCCTTAAAATATGTTAATGAGCCAGAGACTTTCCCCGCCCACAACATTTCCCCACAATGTACCATAATGAATACTGTAAAACACATTTACAGTATTTTACAGCGCATTCTACTGTGTACTGCCATTGAAATTACAGAAAGGTTGTACAGTGTGCTGTAAAACAAATGTGCAGTATTTTACTGTGCATTCTACAGTAATTTATTGCATTCAGTTTATACAGTATTGTACTGTTGACTAATACAGTAGGTTACTGATAAAATTACAAAAACGGTGTAGAGTATGCAGACAAGGATTGAACAAGTGCAGTGCCTTTTGACGGCAGCAATATTTTGCTACTGTAGAAGAACATTATTGTGTTTTGTGTTTTGTTATGTAAGGTATGATGTTTAGACATTGCTTCCTGTATTCTCTGACACTCCCTCTCTCTCAAGGCAGGACATGACCAGTGCAGAAGCAGTAACTTCAGCTGCAGCCTACAGGCTTTGTGATGGTATGCCCAAAGAATTCCTGTCCCACATTCATTTCACTTTGCCTCTTCGGGACACCCATATGCCTATCCCTCTCCAACCAGCTCTACTGCTCTCTGATTATATCCCTGTCTTTATACTATCACCATTGTTACTGTCAAACAGAGAGACAAGGATTGAGTCCCAAATGTCACCCTATTCCCTATAGTGCACTACTTTTGACCAAGGCCTGCACAACAATATAAATAGGATGTTATTTGGGGCAAATTCAAGTATTTACGTATCTGACTACACTGTCACGGGAGACAGGGTGAGGCAAAAACCATGCAGTCATCTCAGAACAAAACAAAACACAGAAATGATCGACAAGTATCCAACGACAACAGAAAATAAAAGTTTAAAACGTGTCAGCCCCTTGCTGTCAACTAGCACAGTTCAGTGAGGTGCTGAAATCATTCATGATTTATCTCAAATGCATTCAGTCCCAGAATTGAATATAGGCCAGATGACCACTACAGTACTTACTCAGTTCATGGTGACAGTTTTAGCTTCCCAGACAAAATATGAAACACTTTGCTTAGTGAAAAGACTTTGCTGAGTGTTAGAGTGGTTAACTCTTACCACTGACCTTGCAGCCGCTGTAAAGCCTCAGAGAGATGTATTCCTGTGTATTCTGACATAGGGTAGAGGGCATTTTAGTACGACATCTGGGAACGGTTTGTCACAGCTCCACAGAAGCTGTGTGTGTGTCTGTTTGGACAGGCTTTGTTAACACATTTCATAAGGAATAGTATCCAGTGGTAAAGACTATAGAAACTGGATCTGAGCAGAATGTGTTTATTCAAGTTGAATAGATATCTACACATTATTTCTGACATTTAGATTTAATTCAACAAAATGAGCATTCTAGATAATATGACAACACTTACTGCTTCTATGATTTTGGATCAAGGCTATATGGAAAGGATCCTGCTTGCTTCTTTGACTTGGTTTTAGCCTGGTTTAGCCCACGTTTATCACACCGTCAGCCTTAGTTTGTCCTGGTTTTCTCCAGGTTAGTCTTCCTCAGATCCCTGCAGTCAGTCAGTGTGTGAGTGTCATCCTCCTCCAACTCTCCCCCTAACACTGAACACTGCTGCCTGCCTGCTGTCTGCAGAGAGACTAGGTCTTCAAAACAAGTGGAGTGGAGAGAGGGAGGGAGGAAGAGGGGGAGGGTTGGAGAAATAAAGGGAGGAGCACAGATTGTGACCTATAGGGATGAAAGAAAAATAACAACAAAACGAGAGAGAAAGGGCAGATACAAGGAGAGAGAGAGCAACTTGAGAGGACTAGAGGGGAGAGCGGGGAGAGAGAGAAAAGAGACACACAGAGATAGGGAGAGAGAGCAATGAAGGGACCCAGAGGACAGAGAGAAAAAGTAGAATGCACAGTAAAATACTGTACATTTGTTTTACAGCACACTGTAAGAGCTTCCTGTAATTTCAAGTTATACAATGTAGAATGCACAGTAAATGCACAACATCACAGTGCTACATTAGCTGTACCAATGGAAGTGATATGTGGTAGAAGTTTCCTAACAATTAAATGTATATAGGGAACAGGTCAGAGTGGTAGTGGGTCTTAAACGTTTTACTGCTTAACCCGTTACCCATGTCCAGTTTATCTGTTTTGCTCTGTGATTACAGCCAGTTAGGAAGCTTTTGTTTTGGCCTCTAGAAGTGCAAGTGATACACAACACCAAGTATGAATTAATATGCTGTAATGTGCAAATGACTGCAGCCAACCTGCTTGCTGTAATGCCTTGTAATTACAGTAAAATACTGTAGAAATAATGTTGTTAGAACTTTAAAGTCACTTTTACTGTTCTGTGTGTTATTGCTCTGGCTTCAAATTACCATTAATATCTCAGTATATGATTGGATTGGATCTAGTCAGAGATACATCGTAAGATATGTTGCTGTAGTTACAATTACACTGAAGACCAACGTATGCTTAACTACAACATTTTCAGTAACAGTTGATATGACTGATATGTGTTTTCTCTCTCAACCTTGGTTGAATGCACTGACTGAAAGTTGATAAGTACAAGAGTGTCCGCTAAATGGCCAAAATGTAAATCGAAAAATGAAAACTTGCAAAGAAGACTGGGTAATATGTCACTGGGTCGGTAATTACAGTAATATATATATTCCAGTAATATACTGTAAATTAGATTATAGCAATGGTTTCCAAACTTTTTATAGTCCTGTACCCCTTCAAACATTCAACCTCGAGTTGCGTACCCCATCTAGCACACTCTCAAATGTTGTTTTTTGCCATCATTGTAAACCTGCTACACACACACTATACGATACATTTACATAAAAATTTGTGTGAGTTTATATCACAACCCGGCTCATGGGAAGTGACAAAGAGCTTTTATAAGACCAGGGAATAAATAATAATATAATAATAATCAATAGTTTTGCTCTTTATTTAACCATCTTCCATATAAAACCTTATTTGTTCATTAAAAATAGTGAATAACTCACCACAGGTTAATGAGAAGGGTGTGCTTGAAAGGGATGCACATAACTCTGCAATGTTGTATTGGAGAGAGTCTCAGTCTTAAACCATTTCCTCAGACAGTCTGTGCCTGTATTTTGTTTTCATGCTAGTGAGGGCTGAGAATCCACTCTCACATAGGTACGTGGTTGCAAAGGGCATCAGTGTCTTAACAGTGTGATTTGCCAAGGCAAGAAACTCTGAGCGCAGCCCTATCCAGAAATCTGGCAGTGACTTCTGGTTAAATTACATTTTCACAGAACCGCTTGTAGCAATTTTGATGAAGCTCTCTTGTTCAGATATTGGTAAGTGGACTGGAGTCAGGGCATGAAAAGGATAACGAATCCAGTGGTTTGTGTCGTCCGTTTCGGGAAAGTACCTGCGTAATTGCGCACCCAACTCACTCAGGTGCTTAGCTATATCACATTTGACATGATCCATAAGCTTGAGTTCATTTGCACACAAAAAATCATACAATGATGGAAAGACCTGTCTGTTGTCCTTGCTAATGCAGAGAGCCTTGGTAGCAAGAGCCTCTCAGTTGATGCTGCAGTGTACCCAAGTTGCGTCGGGAGCAACTGCTTGCACAGGTTGGAGTCATTAAAACTTGTTTTTCAACCACTCCACAAAAGTCTTGTTAGCCAACTATGGTTTTGGCAAGTCGGTTAGGATATCTACTTTGTGCATGACACAAATAATTTTTCCAACAATTGTTTACAGACAGACTTATAATTCACTGTATCACATTTCCAGTGGGTCAGAGGTTTACATACACTAAGTTGACTGTGCCTTTAAACAGCTTTGAAAATTCCAGAAAATGATGTCATGACTTTAGAAGCTTCTGATAGGCTAATTGACATCATTTGAGTTAATTGGCTCATTCATCCCCCTCCTCTCCCCTGTAACTATTCCCCATGTCGTAGCTGCAAATAAGAACGTGTCATTCAACATACCTGGTAAAAAAAACAGATAAATAAAAGGAGGTCTACCTTCAAATTCAATGCTTCTTTGCTTGACATAATAGAAAATCAAAAGAAATCAGCCAAGACCTAAGAAAAAAAATTGTAGACCTCCACAAATCTAGTACATACTTGGGAGCAATTTCCAAACGCCTGAAGGTACCACATTCATCTGTACAAACAATAGTACGCAAGTATAAACACCATGGGACCACGCAACCGTCATACCACTCATGAAGGAGACGCGTTCTGTCTCCTAGGGATTAACATACTTTCGTGCGAAAATTGCAAATCAATCCCTGAACAACAGCACAGGACCATGTGAAGATGCTGAAGGAAACAGGTACAAAAGTATCTATATCCACAGTAAAACGAGTCCTATATCGACATAACCTGAAAGGCCTCTCGGCAAGGAAGAAGACACTGCTGCAAAACTGCCATTAAAAAACAGACTACGGTTTGCAACTGCACATGGGGACAAAGATCGTACTTTTTGGAGAAATGTCCTCTGGTCTGATAGAACTGTTTGGCCATAATGACCATCATCATGTTTGGAGGAAAAAGGGGGACGCTTGCAAGCCGAAGAACACCACCCCAACCGTGAAGCACCGGGGTGGCAGCATCATGTTGTGGGGTTGCTTCGCTGCAGGAGCGACTGGTGCACTTCACAAAATAGATGGCATCTTGAGGAAGGAAAAGTACATGGATATATTGAAGCGACATCAGTCAGGAAGTTAAAGCTTGGTCGCAATTTGCTCTTCCAAATGGACAATGATCCCAAGCATACTTCCAAAGTTGTGGCAAAATGGCTTAAGGACAACAAAGTCAAGGTATTGGAGTGGCCATCATAAAGCCCTGACCTCTACCCTATAGAAGATGTGTGGGCAGAACTGAAAAAGCTTGTGCGAGCAAGGAGGCCTACAAAACTGACTCAGTTACACCAGCTTTGTCAGGAGGAATGTGCCAAAATTCACCCACCTTATTGTGGGAAGCTTGTGGAAGGCTACATGAAATGTTTGACCCAAGTTAAACAATTTAAAGGCAATGCTACCAAATACTAATTGAGTGTATGTAAACTACTGACCCACTGGGAATGTGATGAAAGAAATAAAAGCTGAAATAAATCATTCTCTCTACTATTATTCTGACATTTCACATTCTTAAAATAAATTGGTAATCCTAACTGACCTACGACATGGAATCTTTGCTAGGATTATGTTGTGAAGAACTGAGTTTAAATGTATTTGGCTAAGGTGTATTTAAACTTCTGACTTTAACTGTATGCACATGTAGGTACAGTTAAAGTGACTATGCATCGATGATAAACAGAGAGTAGCAGCAGCGTAAAAGAGTGGGTTGGCAGGTACAGGGTGGCGGGACACAATGCAAATAGTCTGGGTAGCCATTGTGCGGAGGCACCGGTTAGTCGGGCTAATTGAGGTAATATGTACGTGAATGTATAGTTAAAGTGACTATGTATAGATGATAAACAGAGAGTAGCAGCAGCGTAAAAGAGTGGTTGGCAGGGTGCTGGGACACAATGCAAATAGTCCGGGTAGTCATTTGATTACCTGTTCAGGGGTCTTATGGCTTGGGGGTAAAAGCTGTTGAGAAGCCTTTTTGTCCTAGACTTGGCGCTCCGCTACCGCTTGAGAGAACAGAGAGAACAGTCTATGACTGGGGTGGCCGGGGTCTTTGACAATTTCTAGGATCTTCCTCTGACACCACCTGGTATAGAGGTCCTGGATGGCAGGCAGTTTAGCCCCAGTGATGTACTGGGCCATACGCACTACCCTCTGTAGCAGTTGCCGTACCAGGCAGTGATGTAACCTGTCAGGATGCTCTCGATGGTACAGCTGGAGAACCTTTTGAGGATCTGAGGACCCATGACAAATCTATTCAGTCTCCTGAGGGGGAATATGTTTTGTCGTGCCCTCTTCACGACTGTCTTGGTGTGTTTAGACCATGTTAGTTTGTTGGTGATGTGGACGCCAAGGAACTTGAAAGTCTCAATCTGCTCCACTACAGCGCCGTCAATGAGAATGGGGGCGTGCTCGGTCCTCCTTTTCCTGTAGTCCACAATCATCTCCTTTGTCTTGGTTATGTTGAGGGATAGGTTGTTATTCTGGCACCACCCGGCCAGGTCTCTGACCCCCTCCCTATAGGCTGTCTCGTCATTGTCGGTGATCAGGCCTACCACTGTTGTGTCATCTGCAAACTTTATGATGGTGTTGGAGACGTGCCACGCCATGCAGTCATGGGTGAACAGGGAGTACAGGAGGGGACTGAGCACGCACCCCTGAGGGGCTCCAGTGTTGAGGATCAGCGTGGCAGATGTGTTGCTACCTACCCTCACCACCTGGGGGCGGCCCGTCAGGAAGGGTCCTTAACACAGGGTCCTTAACTTAGTGATGAGCTTTGAGGGCGCAATGGTGATGAACGCTGAGCTGTAGTCAATGAATAGCGTTCTTATGTAGGTGTTACTTTTGTCCAGGTGGGAAAAAGCAGTGCAATAGAGATTACATCATCTGTTTAAGCGGTATGCAAATTGAATAGTGCATTTAATGTAAAAAAATAAATAATGTAACATTGAAATCGAAAACCATGATAATTTTTTTTAGAATCTTACTGAAACCGAACTGATTTCAAAAAGCACTAATTGCTCAGCATTAGGTACTGTACAATGGATTACTGTCAAATGGATTACAGTAGCTGTGCTCTAAAATAAATTAAAGTAACTTTCTGGCCAATTGCTGCCAGTAAATTACAAGAAATTTGACAGGAAATGTTTTACAGTGTGATGCCACAAAAGGTTTGATTGAACACTGTGATGATAATAATAGTGTGATGTGAGAAGGATTTAAACAGGACTGATATTTAAATTTTCGACTTGGAAAGAAGCCAAAATAGTCAAGATGTTGTCAGTGAACAATACCACTCATACTGCTACATGTATATTAATGCAACTGTAGGTATAGGGGTGTTAAATTATGCTTACATATCAAACTAAAAACCATGCCTTTCTGGTTACGTGCAAATAAAGTTGGAGTCGTCACACTCCCAACAACGTCATGTGCAGTCTATTGTTGGATGGAAATCCCAACTTCACTCACTTACCTTAGACCTAGACACACACACACACACACACACGTCTGTAACTAGCTCATTAATGTGATGAATGACTGAATCCCTTAATGGAGGGAGCTGTAAAGGCTCAGTGATGTCTGTCAATCAACTCACTCCATTCTAAAGATTGAAGAGATGAATGATCGATAGATTGCTGCCCCATAGTACTCTGGTCAAAAGTAGTGCACTATATATGCAATATGGTGCCATTTGGGACACTCAGAGACTAAAGGGTAGGCAACTAGATTCAGCCGTGGAATGATTTTTGTTGGAGCAGATGGTCGGCGGGCCAGAACATAACAAATAAACCACAACTAAGCCCCAAAAGAAATTGTATTTTTAAATATAATCATTTCATACCTTGATTGCACTACATTATTTTGTTTTGTAATTTAAAACAGGACTTTGTTACGAGAGGCGTATCGAGACAGCTGCTGTTGTCACCAACTCTGTTTTGTGGTAGGCTAGTTGACACACATGGCTTTAATACTGGTGTTGAGTGGCAAAAACATTCCCTGAAAGGCCCTACTAACTCTCTCTCACACACACACACACACACACACACACACACACACACACACACACATGCACACAGACACACAGACACACACACACACACACACACACACACACACACACACACACACACACACACACACCACCCATATTGGTCTATTTTCTGTAGATTAAGTTTGGATTAGCAGGTTCCCATACCTCTTTCACACTGAGGGCTTTTCTCTATGTCTCCTGAGATCAACCAACACAATGTTAGTATCAGTTGGTTATTGTGGTTATTATTATGAACAATGTGGATTCATTAATGTGTGTGTGTGTGTGTGTGTGTGTGTGTGTGTGTGTGTGTGTGTGTGTGTGTGTGTGTGTGTGTGTGTGTGTGTGTGTGTGTGTGTGTGTCACCTGACACCTACAATCCTCACCTGACACCTACCATCCTCACTTGACACCTACATGGGCTGGCACTGACACCATAGGTGAGATTATTACACCTGTGTGTGTGTGTGTGTGTGTGTGTGTGTGTGTGTGTGTGTGTGTGTGTGTGTGTGTGTGTGTGTGTGTGTGTGTGTGTGTGTGTGTGTGTGTGTGTGTGTGTGTGTGTGTGTGTGTGTTGTGCACTACTGACAAACTGACACTCACAAACTTGGTTCTGACATGCACTCTACCTACTCAGTTGATGAAGGAGTGAACTGCAGGGCTTACATACAGTAACAAACATGATCAAGATTAAATAAATTATATACATAAAAGGTTATGCCATCATCTCACATCACACCTATAGGAATGTCAGTCAAGACACAATCAAGTGAGACGACAAAAATACATAAAATCAAATCAAACGTTATTTGCCACATGTGCCGTGAAATGCACAAGAAGGTAGTGAATGAAATGACACTGGTGAATAAAAAAATATTATTCAGCAGTACTATCAAATCACCACTAGATGCCACTCTTGTCCTATGTACAATTCATTTACATACTATCAACAGAACAGAGCCATGGAACAGGTAGGCAAACTTAACAAGGTCTGTGGCTGTGCGTGTGTCACAGGAGGTTGTGGGCACCTTAATTGGGGAGGACAGCTCATGGTAATGGCTGGAGCGTTTTAGGTGGAATGGTATCAAATATATTAAACACGTGGTTTCCATGTGCTCCATTACAGCCTTATAATGAGCCGTCCTCCCCTGAGAAGAAATGTCTATGATTCGTTCAGATTTGTATCTGGTCCACACTGCCTAAATGTGTACTTATTTGTGTAAATGCATTTGATATCAATCTCTGGGAAAGACGTCTAAAAGAATGTCATTTTGCTTACTGGGTAAGAACAGATAGAAATTTCAACAAGAACCAGAGGAGGTTGGTGGGAGGAGCTATAGCAGGACTGGCTCATTGTAATGGCTGGAATGGAATCAATGGAATGATATCAAACACATCAAACATATGGACCCTGTCATCCTATAGCTCCTCCCACCAGCCGCCACTGAGAAGAACATATAGGAAGATAGAAAGTGCCCTTCTCTCCAACAGAAACCTTACAGGCAGCGGTGAGTAGCTCACACGCGCATTCAGTGATTTGGCAAGAGTACAAATCACCTGGGACCAGGCTAGGAGGGAGGAGATTAGGAGACAGATTAGTTAATACCCTAATATACTAACTTTCATGGCTAATGTTACTTCCAAAGATTTAAAAAAGTATATTTGTTATCATGACTAGCTAACTAGTAAGTGGTAACCAAAAGTCTAGCGTAGGTGAAGGCTAAAATCTATACTTAGCTAGGTAGATATTTAGCAGTAACGTGCCTCAAACACTCCATCTAGTTCCTCAGTTATATCATCTGCATTAAGTTCCAGCGCCACCCCAGAGATAACCCCCTTGACAGGTGTCCTGCTTTGAAGACCCACACACTACACATTCCATTCAGATAACTGTTTAAAGGGCACAAAGCACGCTTTCTGTTGCTCCGCAGACACCAAACAAAAAAAAGAAAACACTTGTTATTCTAACTGACGCCGCATTACTCAACGCATCCATGATTTTTATTGAGATTTCCTCCAACCCCCATGTTATCCAGCTTGATGAGTAGTTCTCCCTTCCACATCAAATCATAAGCCTACATCAAAGAAAACGGCTACCACCACCTCCTTATTTGCCTGTGCCTTCCGTTTGACTGACTAAATGCACAGATCAGGATCAATCATTCCCCTGCCTTTCCTGAACCCACCGTGATCTGGTGGCATTAGTCCTCTACTCTCCAGAAAGTACGTTATCATCCTTTCCATACGTTTATATACATGAGATGTCAACGCTATCGGCCTATAGCTTGAAGGAGCATTAGGGTCTTTCCCTGGTTTCCATATTGGCACCACTACAGTCTGCTTCCTACTTCCAAGTGGTTTCCCTTCCTGCCACACCTTATTGTTAAGGCCCAATACTTTCCCCATTGCAGTGTCACTGAGATGAGCCATTATGATGTAACACATCCCATCCATCCCAGGAGATGTTACTCCAGCTTTAGTTAATGCTCTCTTCATCTCAGCCAATGTAAAAGGGCCATTCAATGTATCCCCACTTTTGCTCTCTGATCCAGGACCCTCTGATGTTCTCCTCTGACCCTATCTCTCCCACGCTTCTGTCAGATCTGGATAAGAGCGTCTGCTAAATGACTTAAATGTAAAATGTAAATGTAAAATTATTTGAGCTGTGCACCTTCACAAATGCCTGGGCTAACATCTCTGCCTTCTCCATGTCTCTCACTGCAACAGTCTCCCACTTTACAGCACAGGGAGATCCCAATCTATTCTGACCCCACTCATCCTCTTAATCATCCCCTATACAGTACCTTTCCCACAGAAGTGGTCCTGCCTATGTTTCCACAGAACCGGCACCAATATCCTCTCTTAACTGTCCTAATGATTGTTCTTACTATTGCTTGTTTATTCTGAATCAGGTGCTGGTAATTATGGGACCTTTTCAACATTCTGAAAGCCCTGTTCCTACACTTCACTATTTCTCTACACTCCTCAATCCACATTTTATATATTTTTTATCCCACCCTTCAGCTACCCTTAAGCCCTCCCATCTATCTCTAAAAACCATCCAGTCTTGACATCTACTTGCTATATATTTTTCACTGTGCTGTGATGTTTCACAAAAGTTCTGAACCTACCTATTCTTATAGTTTCCACAGATTCTACATAAAAGACAAACACCTTTACAAAAAGTACTATTATATTATTGTTCGACTGACCATGGCTTTTCAAGTCACCCTGTAGTGCTATTTGCAAAGATAGCTTTAAGTGAATGTTGGGATTTTTCAGCCATTTCTGAACCTGCGACCAAAAACAAACTACATATGGGCAATACCAAAACAAGTGATCTAATGATTATATATCTTTGCAACAAAATATGCAGAGCTGGGATGTTTGTATCCCCCATATACATAACATTCTATTGGAAAACAAACTGGATGATCTCCGTTCGAGATTGTCCTACCAACAGGACATTCATAACTGTTATATCTCATGTTAATAGAGTTGTGGCTGAACGACGACACAGAGAATATAGAGCTGTCAGGGTTTTCCGTGCATCGGCAGGACAGATTAGCTACGCCTGGTAAGACTAGGGGTGGGGGTGTGTGTCTATTTGTCAATAACAGGTGGTGCACGATGTCTAATATTAAAGAAGTCTCAAGGTTATTGCTTGCCTGAGGTAGAGTACATTATGATAAGCTGCAGACCACACAATCTACCAAGAGAGTTCTTATCTATATTATTCGTAGCCGTCTATTTACCTCCAAAGAACGAAGCTGGCACTAAGACTGCACTCAACAAGCTGTATAAGGCCAAAAGCAAACAAGAAAATGCTCATCCAGAAGCTCCTCGTGGCCTGGGGACTTTAATGCATACGCATACATACAGTGCCTTGCGAAAGTATTCGGCCCCCTTGAACTTTGCGACCTTTTGCCACATTTCAGGCTTCAAACATAAAGATATAAAACTGTATTTTTTTGTGAAGAATCAACAACAAGTGGGACACAATCATGAAGTGGAACGACATTTATTGGATATTTCAAACTTTTTTAACAAATCAAAAACTGAAAAATTGCACTGTAAGTCGCAGTGTAGACTTTACCATGAAATGCTTACTTACAAGCCCTTAACCAACAGTGCAGTTTAAGAAGAAGAAAATATTTACCAAGTAGGCTAAAATAAAAAAGTAATAATAAAAAGTAACACAATAATAATAAAAGTAACGCAGATTTATTGTTGGATCTGATTTTACTAGCTAACATTTCCATGGCCATAATAAATAGATACAGTATGCTGATAGTGGACAAACTTGTTTTACTACTCTTTTACAGTTGAATACTTTCTGAGATGTAGACATTATTTACTATTTTACACCTGGGGTTACTATACATTCTGTAACTTTAACCCATTGCTTAAAAGATTCTCCAAAATTAAAATAGTCCATGTATTTATGTATACATTATAGTTGTTCTTTATCAAAGGCCTGGTTCTATTGTTTTCAGTTATTGTCTTATATTATCTCCAATGTATCTCTATGTGAAAAATCTGATTAGGATGAATAATATTCGACAACACCTTTTTAATTCTAAGTGCTATACATTTTGCTAAAATGCTGGCATCACAACACTAAGTGTAAGGGTTCTCCATTTTTATAGGAGTGGTTAAAACATGTTAATAATGGACATTTGAGTACATCTAAAAATATTTGATATACCTCAACTGCCATCCAGCCTTGGAGTTTTCTTGGACTTAAAGGCTTTAATTACATCTAGAAATTCATCCTCTCTATTCAGGCCTTCGCAGGAGTCTTTCTGTACCTCTGGTCATTTTACACTACTAATAGAAATAAATTCCTCACAATTAACTTCAGTTAGTAGAGATGGACTAGACTGAAATGAAACATAAGCTTAAAGTACTTTGCTTCCTTGCAAAATATTGTTTGGTGAATCATTGATGACACAGTCATTTGTAACAAGTTTCTGTATATTATTTTTGGTAGCATTTCTATGTTGAAGATTAAAAAATAATTTGGTGCATTTTTCCCAATATTCCATCCAATTCGCTTTATTTTGTTAATATATTACACTTGATCTTTCTTGAATAAGCAACTCAATTTCTTTGTTTTTCTTCTAACTTATTCTGTTCATGAAAATAAAAACGTGGTTTTGGTTTTAATTTAAGGTTAGGGTTATGCTTAGCAGTGTGTTTAAGGTTATTGTTAGGTTAAAAATTACATTTTAAGAAGAGAAATTGTAGAAATCGGCGGGGTTTATAACGTTCTGTTTGTGGTAACTAGTGACGACTCTGAACTGAAACTGTTGTCTGCGCGTGCGTAAATGCTGTTTTGGCGAAATTTAGACTATCCGGTTAAAGTGAAAGAAAATGTTCTATTTGTTTAGCAGCTTTTTGACTTGTAATTTCAAACGTGTCATTCCAGACATCAATGCTGTAGTTTAACAGTGGAATTAAGCATATTCTCTCAGCGAAACAATCAGAAAGTAGTGGGTACAATATTACCCAGAATTCCCTTCGCTCGTGTATATGGAAACGGTATTTGATAATTTGCTGAAATTCCACCATATTATTGTGCACGGACTCAGCATGCACTATTTTGTATTGTAGGTTTACCCAATGTGTGTTCAGTATTTTTGTCTACATAAAGAAACTTCTTGATGAGTAACTGTAGAGCCATAGTGTTGCTGAAATTGCTACCCTATCCCTACTGTCGGTCTTGGTTGGCACCGAGTTTTTATCTCAATCTATTTACTTCTATGAAAGTTACAGTTGTGCCATACATTTACGAACGGACAAGCTGACTGCGCTCTTAATTTACCAACCGCCCAGAGCACAATACAGCTTCAATGACTCTTGATTGGTCAACGCATTCGATGGCAGAGACGAAGTATGACAGAAAACACAATTTCTAGTAGTTACCATAGCCACAAAGTCAATTTTGACAATATCGTAAAAAATCATGAAAACAAAAATTAGCTTTTTGGTCTTAATTTAGGGTTATGCATAAGTTTAGCAGTGTGGTTAGTGTTAAGGTTAGTGTTAGGTTTAAAATACAATTTTAAGAAGATAGATTGTAGAAATAGGCGGGGTGTATGACTTTGTGACTGTTGTAACTAGTAACGACCAAGAACGGCGATTTTGGTTTGTTTACATAAAACGGACCTAAACCGAGAGCACAAGGGCCACAAAGGAACAAATTAGACAAAAAGACATGTCTTAATGTATTTCATACGTAAGTAGCTAAAACGTTTATATTTTATTTAATTGCAGAGCTATTTTTGTGTTAGCATTCTTTCCTTTCTAGCATTACTTCTCCTTTTGCGCTCAGTTAGCTCACTACGATACGCGTTAACGTTAGCTACATAAAAACCGACCTGAATTTATTTTAAATTGCGATATTTGTATCTATCCACTACATAATATTTCGTCTTATATCTAACATTCCCACGCCAGGCATTCCACTTGTCTGGCATTGCTAGCTAATCTGCGCTATCTAACATAAACTGTAGTTAGTCGGAAACGTTAGTTAGCTAGGTAGCTAGCAACTGTAGCTAGCTAGCTAGCTAACGTGTACAACAGGGTTATTTATTGATCCATGGCCACAGCTCTGTTGGCGTTTTTCCTCATGTTGCATGTTATATAAATCATTGAACTCTGTTATACGAAGGTTGTAGAATAATATGCCGATTCCACACCAGCGGGAGCGGAACATATTTTTGGTATGTCATTGTTCTGGCAATTCTCAAAAACTTAATTGTTCATGCTTTTTACATTTGTATCACAAACCATTTTTTAGAAAATCATTATTAAAGTGTTCCTTTTTAGACCTATATGCCCCCTGTAAGACTCTATATTCGGTGAACACTAACGCTCAGTTGCGGTCAGTGCCATTTAAGATGAGGGAGGACGATGTTTTTTCATGAGCATGACCTTTTTTTTATTAACGCATATTGGATGACTGTCATTCATATTCCATTCACCCTGTTAAATGTAACAGCGATAGGTTTAGACTACTACATGATACTAACATTTTCCCTATACCTATCATGAGGTTGCTACAACCTAGCCTATGAATGAAAATGTACAACATAGGCGCACACAGGTCTAGAGACAAATTTGAAGTGACAGACCTTGACATATGGACTGATGGTGACATTCAGTACCATCTTGCACACTCTTGCCTGCATCAAGCTGATATAGGGTGTAATCATTAGTCCAACAGTTGCAAACGATTGGACAAATTCAGGCATTTTTTTATCCCTGCTTTGTTCCGTTTGCATCCGCTTAAGAAACATTTTTCAATAGAATTAGCGGAATGAATATCAATTAAAATTGTATTAGTCACATGTGCCGAATACAACAGGTCTGTAGACCTTACAGTGAAATGTTTACTTACGAGCCCCTAACCAACAATGCAGTTTAAAATAATAAGAAAGAAAAGTATCAAGTAATTAAAGAGCAGCAGTAATCGCAAGCAGTGATCACCTGTAAACACTGTTCACTTTCATAGCAGCCACGTTCTATTCTTTTTATCTATGCACTCACCTCCTCTCACCTCTTCACTTGTGGATGCACAACACATCCGCTGTATGTGACCAGGCGAAAAAACCTTCCCAAACCAAACCGGTACACACAGCCTCCATTGTTCTCACAATATTTGCTAAAGTAACGTCATAGTCAGCATAGCTAACAGAACTAACAAGTTAGTAAACCCTCTACAATCATGCAGTTACATTAGTGTACAGTCAGTAAGCAGTTACACCGGCGGGCCCCGGTGGCAATAAATTGGTCAAACCAAAAGCTTACCTTGACTTGAAAGAGATTCAGTGTTGTGTTGGATAGTCATAGCCAGCTAGCTAACATAGCATCCCTCTGTTTGAGCAGGCTAAACTAGCTGTGAAACTGAAAGTGAAAAAAATTGCTCTTCATTTTGGAAGAAATTAATTTAACTGTTCAACTATTGTCTCTCTCTCTGAGTCAACTACTCACCTCATTTTATGCAGTGCTAGCTGTAGCTTATGTGTTCAGTACTAAATTGATTATCTGATTCTTTGATTGGGTGGACAACGTGTCAGTCCATGCTGCAAGAGCTCTGATACGTTGGAGGACGTCCTCCGGAAGTTGTCATAATTACTGTGTAAGTTTATGGAAGGGGGTGAGAACCATGAGCCTCCTAGGTTTTGTATTGAAGTCAATGTACCCAGAGGAAGACGGAAGATAGCTGTCTTCCAGCTATACCATGGTGCTACCCTACAGATGCTTTGGAGGCTAATGTAGACCTTTGCAAAATGAGGATGGTCCTCCCCTTTCTCTGAGGTGCCTCCACTGATAACGTTACATGATACAGACAGCATTTTGGTGTCATTACATTATAGCTACTCCTGTACAGTGTGCTCTAAAATGTGACGATCGACTCGATTCGGTCTTATGTAGAAACATTTGAAATTGTGTTTTTACGTAGGATAAAAGTAGATTGAGGAACAATAGGAAAGTAATTCTGCTTTAAGAGTTGATATAATTTTTTACCACCACATTTGAGAAAATGGGCCATGAATGATTTGGTACACCTACTGGAGAACTCTTCCTTGTCTACACCCATTCAGCATCGTTCACACCCTCTTAAGCCTTACTTGCTGACCAGACCGGACACATCGCGTGCGCGAGCGTCGCAAAATAAATTTAGAAATCCATGTTATTCAATTATTGCACCCTCACTGCTCGTGTGCACCAACGAGCCTCTGCAATGCCAGGAGCTAAAATAGAACTCCTTTCTATTTCTGACGCAGATTGCGCTGAAAGTCCTGCCTCTTCCATCTCCTCATTTGTTTATAGAAGCAGATACCCACGTGACATCTCCTCATTGGTTATACCCACGTCGGTGATTGAAAGATAAAAATGTTTTACCGGTTGTCGTGGTAAAACTGTAGATGCCAATCACCATATAAATTCAAAGATGAAAAAGCCTGGAAGGAGGAGAATTGACTAGAAACTATTCGGTTGGACACTTTATGTGTGGATTAATTGTCGGAGTAGAAGACCATGTGCATTTCAGGTAAAATAACAACTCAATGTTTATATCCCAGGACCTATTAGCTAGCAAGTGCAAGCTAACTAGCTAAATTGCCATACATGTTTAATGCTTTTCAACCTGTCCCCAAATTAATGTCATTGGTTCAGAGTTTGTTTTGATTTTTTAATCTGCATGTTGTGATCGAGTTTGGTGTAGTGGGACAAAATACATTTATGAATGATGGCGCACAGACAGTTTGGGTTCCGTGTTAGCCCCACTTATCTCTTTAAATCAAATCAAATTTTATTTGTCACACATGGTTAGCAGATGGTAATGCAAGTGTAGCGAAATGCTTGTGCTTCAAGTTCCGACAATGCAGTAATAACTAGAGGTCGACCGATTATGATTTTTCAATACCAATACTGATTATTGGAGGACCAAAACGTCCGATACCGATTTAATAGGCCGGTTTTAAAATTAAAATACATTTTTTATTTGTAATAATGACAATTACAACACAACTGAATTAACACTTTCACTTAATATAATACATCAATAAAATCAATTTAGCCTCAAGTAGATAATGAAACATGTTCAATTTGGTTTAAATAATGCAAAAACAAAGTGTTGGAGAAGAACGTAGAAGTGCAATATTTGCTATGTAAGAAAGCTAACGTTTCAGGTCCTTGCTCAGAACATGAGAATGCTCAGAACATGAATGCTGGTGGTTCCTTTTAACATGCGTCTTCAATATTCCCAGGTAAGAAGTTTTAGGTTGTAGTTATTATAGGACTATTTCCCTCTATATAATTTGTATTGCAAGGGAAACAACCACCCCAAGGCTCAGAGCGAGTGAAGTTTGAAACACTATTAGCGAGCGCTAACTAGCCAGCCATTTCACTTCGGTCACACCAGCCTCATCTCGGGAGTTGATAGGTTTGAAGTCATAAACAGCGCAATGCTTGACGCACAAGGAAGAGCTGCTGGCAAAACGCACAAAAGTGCTGTTTGAATGAATGTTTACGTGCCTGCTTCTGCCTACCACCGCTCAGTCAAATACTTAGATACTTGTATGCTCAGTCAGATTATATGCAACACAGGACACGCTAGATAATATCTAGTAATATCATCAACCATGTGTAGTTAACTAGTGATTATGATTGATTGTTTTTTATAAGATAGGTTTAATGCTAGCTAGCAACTTACCCTGGCTTACTGCATTTGCGTAACAGGCAGTCTCCTTGTGGAGTGCAACGAGAGAGAGGCAGGTAAGTCATTATTGCGTTGGACTAGTTAACTGTCAGGTTGCAAGATTGTATCCCCCGAGCTGACAAGGTGAAAATCTGTCTTTCTGCCCCTGAACGAGGCAGTTAACCCACCGTTCCTAGGCCATCATTGAAAATAAGAATGTGTTCTTAACTGGCTTGCCTAGTTAAATAAAGATTAAATAAAGGTGTAAAAAAAAATACAGATTTCCGATTGTTATGAAAACTTGAAATCGGCCCAAATTAATCGGTCGAACTCTAGTAATAACCAATGAGTAATCTAACCTAACAATTCCACAATTACTACCTTAGTTACAAGTATAAAGGGATAAAGAATATGTACATAAAGATACATGAATGAGTGATGGTACACAGGCATAGGGAAGATGCAGTGGATGGTATAGAGTACAGTATACGTATGAGATGAGTAATGTTGTATATATAAACATGTATATATATACACAAGTGGCATTGTTTTAAGGCCCAGATACATTTACCTTTATTTAACTAGGCAAGTCAGTTAAGAACAAATTCTTATTTTCAATAACGGCCTAGGAACCGTTCAGGGGCAGAACAACAGATTTGTACCTTGTCAGCTCGGGGATTTGAACTTGCAACCTTCCGGTTACTAGCCCAACACTCTAACCACTAGGCTACCCTGCCACCCCATGTATTACATAAAGATGGCAAGATGCAGCAGTTTAAATGAGTACAGTATATACATACATACATTCAGTATCTTCTGGTCAGGCTCCGGAGATGGGCGCATCGCGCACCACTCCCTAGCATACTACTCGCCAACGTCCAGTCTCTTGACAACAAGGTTGATGAAATCAGAGCAAGCATAGCATTCCAGAGAGGCATCAGAGACTGTAACGTTCTTTGCTTCACGGAAACATGGCTCACTCGAGACACGCTAACAGTCGGTGCAGCCAGCTGGTTTCTTCACGCATCGCGCTGACAGAAACAAGCATCTTTCTGGTAAGAAGAGGGGCGGGAGGGTCTGCCTTATGATTAAAGAGACGTGGTGTGATCATAACAACATACAGGAACTCAAGTCCTTCTGTTCACCTGACTTAGAATTCCTCACAATCAAATGTTGACCGCATTATCTACCAAGAGAATTCTCTTCGATTATAATCACAGACGTATATACCCCGCCCCAAGCAGACCCATGACCCATTGATGGCCCTGAACTAACTTTATTTGATTCTATGTAAACTGGAAACCACACATCCTGAGGCTGCATTCATTGTAGCTGGGGATTTTAACAAGGCTAGTCTGAAAACAAGACTCCCTAAATTCTATCAGCATATCGATTGTGCTACCAGGGCTGGTAAAACCCTGGATCATTGTTATTCTAACTTCCGCGGCCCTCCCCCGCCCTCCTTTCGGAAAAGCTGACCACGACTCTAATTTGTTGCTTCCAGCCTAGAGATAGAGACTTAAACAAGAAGCTCCCGCGCTCGGGTCTGTTCAATGCTGGTCCGACCAATCTGATTCCACGCTTCAAGACTGCTTCAATCACGTGGATTGAGATATGTTCCGCATTGCGTCCAACAACATCATTTAGGAATCCGCTGATTCGGTGAGCGAGTTCATTAGAAAGTGCGTCGGCTGCTATACCCACAGCAACATTTAAAACATTCCCAAACCAGAAACCGTGGATTGAGGGCAGCATTCGCACGAAACTGAAAGCGCGAACTACTGCTTTTAACCAGGGCAAGGTGACCGGAAACATGACCGAATACATACAGTGTAACTATTCCCTCCGCAAGGCAATCAAACAAGCTAAGTGTCATTATAGAGACAAGTAGAGTCGCAATTCAACGGCTCACACAAGGTGTGTGGCAGGGTCTACAGTCAAACACGGATTACAAAAAGAAAACCAGCCCCGTCGCGGACAATGATGTCCTGCTCCCAGACAGACTAAATAACTTTTTTTGCTCGCTTTGAGGACAATAAAGTGCCACTGACAAGGCCCGCTACCAAAACCTGCGGGCTCTCCTTCACTGTAGCCGACGTGAGTAAAACATTTAAACGCCTCACAGGGCTGCAGGCCCAGACAGCATCCCCAGCCGCGTCCTCAGAGCATGCGCAGACCAGCTGACTGGTGTGTCTACGGACATATTCAATCAATCCTTATCCCAGTCTGCTGTTCCCACATGCTTCAAGAGGGCCACCATTGTTCCTGTTCCCAAGAAAGCTAAGGTAACTGAGCTTAACGACTAACTCCCCGTAGCACTCACTTCTGTCATCATGAAGTGCTTTGAGAGATTAGTCAAGGACCATATCACCTCCACCCTAGACCCACTCCAATTTGCTTACCGCCCCAATCAAATCAAATTTATTTATATACCCCTCTGTACATCAGCTGATATCTCAAAGTGCTGTACAGAAACCCAGCCTAAAACCCCAAACAGCAAGCAATGCAGGTGTAGAAGCACGGTGGCTAGGAAAAACTCCCTAGAAAGGCCAAAACCTAGGAAGAAACCTAGAGAGGAACCAGGCTATGTGGGGTGGCCAGTACTCTTCTGTCTGTGCCGGGTGGAGATTATAACAAAATCTGTCGTTCTGCCCCCAAACAAGGCAGTTAACCCACTGTTCCTAGGCCGTCATTGTAAATAAGAATTTGTTCTTAACTGACTTGCCTAGTTAAATAAAGGTAAAATAAAAAAATTAAAATTAAAAAGAGGGTAGTAAGTTTTAAGTTCCTCGGCGTACACATCACGGACAAACTGAATTGATCCACCCACACAGACAGCTTTGTGAAGAAGGCGCAGCAGCGCCATAATTCCGGGTTGGAGCGAGCGGTCGCATCTACACTTCGGTCCGCAGGTAGTATAACTTTTCATTACATTTCATTATAGTACAACGGTTTGATTTGTCTAATCTTAGCAATTTCTTCTTAGCTAGCTACATAGCCGTCTTTGTATCAAAGATAATTGCGTAATTATCGTATTTCGTCGTCCTAACGTAGTCTACACTGCTATCTGCCCAGCAGCTAGCTAACGTCCACCGTCTACCAGCACTGTAGAAACTATTACACTCAACTGAACGACTTGATTAGTGTAGTGTTAGCTAGCTACATAGTTGTCTTTGCTGTCTTCGTATCCAAGATAATTGTGTAGTTTAGAGTGTGTAGACTTAGAGTGATTATCTTAATTTACCGAGGTTAGCTAGCCAGCTATTTGTCGTCCTTAACGTAGGAGATACTGCTAGCTAGCTAGCCAACAGCTAGCCAACGTCTACCGAATAGAACTTCAACTACCCGGTCAACATTCCGCTTCGCTCCACAGGTAGTATCACATTTTCATTTCACTTCATTAAAATACAACGGTTTGATTTGTTTGATCGTAGCTAGCAGGCTACATAGCCGTCTTTGTTTCATTGACAATTGTGTAGTCTAGAGCGATTTTCTAGGTTAGCTAGCCAGCTATTGTCGTTCTTTTAACGTAACGTAACGTAATCAACACTGCTAGCTAGCCAGCTAGCCCCCGAATAGCAGCACTGTAGAAACTATTACACTCAACGGAACGACTTGATTAGTGTAGTGTCAACAACGCAGCCACTGCCAGCTAGCCTACAAAGTCAACAACGCAGCCACTGCCAGCTAGCCTACTCCAGCAGTACTGTATCATTTCAATCATTTTAGTCAATAAGATTCTTGCTACGTAAGCTTAACTTTCTGAACATTCGAGACGTGTAGTCCACTTGTCATTCCAATCTCCTTTGCATTAGCGTAGCCTCTTCTGTAGCCTGTCAACTATGTGTCTATCTATCCCTGTTCTCTCCTCTCTGCACAGACCATACAAACGCTCCACACCGCGTGGCCGCGGCCACCCTAATCTGGTGGTCCCAGCGCGCACGACCCACGTGGAGTTCCAGGTCTCCGGTAGCCTCTGGAACTGCCGATCTGCGGCCAACAAGGCAGAGTTCATCTCAGCCTATGCCTCCCTCCAGTCCCTCGACTTCTTGGCACTGACGGAAACATGGATCACCACAGATAACACTGCTACTCCTACTGCTCTCTCTTCGTCCGCCCACGTGTTCTCGCACACCCCGAGAGCTTCTGGTCAGCGGGGTGGTGGCACCGGGATCCTCATCTCTCCCAAGTGGTCATTCTCTCTTTCTCCCCTTACCCATCTGTCTATCGCCTCCTTTGAATTCCATGCTGTCACAGTTACCAGCCCTTTCAAGCTTAACATCCTTATCATTTATCGCCCTCCAGGTTCCTCGGAGAGTTCATCAATGAGCTTGATGCCTTGATAAGCTCCTTTCCTGAAGACGGCTCACCTCTCACAGTCCTGGGCGACTTTAACCTCCCCACGTCTACCTTTGACTCATTCCTCTCTGCCTCCTTCTTTCCACTCCTCTCCTCTTTTGACCTCACCCTCTCACCTTCCCCCCTACTCACAAGGCAGGCAATACGCTCGACCTCATCTTTACTAGATGCTGTTCTTCCACTAACCTCATTGCAACTCCCCTCCAAGTCTCCGACCACTACCTTGTATCCTTTTCCCTCTCGCTCTCATCCAACACTTCCCACACTGCCCCTACTCGGATGGTATCGCGCCGTCCCAACCTTCGCTCTCTCTCCCCCGCTACTCTCTCCTCTTCCATCCTATCATCTCTTCCCTCTGCTCATACCTTCTCCAACCTATCTCCTGATTCTGCCTCCTCAACCCTCCTCTCTTCCCTTTCTGCATCCTTTGACTCTCTATGTCCCCTATCCTCCAGGCCGGCTCGGTCCTCCCCTCCCGCTCCGTGGCTCGACGACTCATTGCGAGCTCACAGAACAGGGCTCCGGGCAGCCGAGCGGAAATGGAGGAAAACTCGCCTCCCTGCGGACCTGGCATCCTTTCATTCCCTCCTCTCTACATTTTCCTCCTCTGTCTCTGCTGCTAAAGCCACTTTCTACCACTCTAAATTCCAAGCATCTGCCTCTAACCCTAGGAAGCTCTTTGCCACATTCTCCTCCCTCCTGAATCCTCCTCCCCCTCCCCCTCCTCCCTCTCTGCAGATGACTTCGTCAACCATTTTGAAAAGAAGGTCGACGACATCCGATCCTCGTTTGCTAAGTCAAACGACACCGCTGGTTCTGCTCACACTGCCCTACCCTGTGCTCTGACCTCTTTCTCCCCTCTCTCTCCAGATGAAATCTCGCTTCTTGTGACGGCCGGCCGCCCAACAACCTGCCCGCTTGACCCTATCCCCTCCTCTCTCCTCCAGACCATTTCCGGAGACCTTCTCCCTTACCTCACCTCGCTCATCAACTCATCCCTGACCGCTGGCTACGTCCCTTCCGTCTTCAAGAGAGCGAGAGTTGCACCCCTTCTGAAAAAACCTACACTCGATCCCTCCGATGTCAACAACTACAGACCAGTATCCCTTCTTTCTTTTCTCTCCAAAACTCTTGAACGTGCCGTCCTTGGCCAGCTCTCCCGCTATCTCTCTCAGAATGACCTTCTTGATCCAAATCAGTCAGGTTTCAAGACTAGTCATTCAACTGAGACTGCTCTTCTCTGTATCACGGAGGCGCTCCGCACTGCTAAAGCTAACTCTCTCTCCTCTGCTCTCATCCTTCTAGACCTATCGGCTGCCTTCGATACTGTGAACCATCAGATCCTCCTCTCCACCCTCTCCGAGTTGGGCATCTCCGGCGCGGCCCACGCTTGGATTGCGTCCTACCTGACAGGTCGCTCCTACCAGGTGGAGTGGTGAGAATCTGTCTCCTTGCCACGCGCTCTCACCACTGGTGTCCCCCAGGGCTCTGTTCTAGGCCCTCTCCTATTCTCGCTATACACCAAGTCACTTGGCTCTGTCATAACCTCACATGGTCTCTCCTATCATTGCTATGCAGACGACACACAATTAATCTTCTCCTTTCCCCCTTCTGATGACCAGGTGGCGAATCGCATCTCTGCATGTCTGGCAGACATATCAGTGTGGATGACGGATCACCACCTCAAGCTGAACCTCGGCAAGACGGAGCTGCTCTTCCTCCCGGGGAAGGACTGCCCGTTCCATGATCTCGCCATCACGGTTGACAACTCCATTGTGTCCTCCTCCCAGAGCGCTAAGAACCTTGGCGTGATCCTGGACAACAGCCTGTCGTTCTCAACTAACATCAAGGCGGTGGCCCGTTCCTGTAGGTTCATGCTCTACAACATCCGCAGAGTACGACCCTGCCTCACACAGGAAGCGGCGCAGGTCCTAATCCAGGCACTTGTCATCTCCCGTCTGGATTACTGCCACTCGCTGTTGGCTGGGCTCCCTGCCTGTGCCATTAAACCCCTACAACTCATCCAGAACGCCGCAGCCCGTCTGGTGTTCAACCTTCCCAAGTTCTCTCACGTCACCCCGCTCCTCCGCTCTCTCCACTGGCTTCCAGTTGAAGCTCGCATCCGCTACAAGACCATGGTGCTTGCCTACGGAGCTGTGAGGGGAACGGCACCGCAGTACCTCCAGGCTCTGATCAGGCCCTACACCCAAACAAGGACACTGCGTTCATCCACCTCTGGCCTGCTCGCCTCCCTACCACTGAGGAAGTACAGTTCCCGCTCAGCCCAGTCAAAACTGTTCGCTGCTCTGGCCCCCCAATGGTGGAACAAACTCCCTCACGACGCCAGGACAGCGGAGTCAATCACCACCTTCCGGAGACACCTGAAACCCCACCTCTTTAAGGAATACCTAGGATAGGATAAAGTAATCCTTCTCACCCCCCCTTAAATTATTTAGATGCACTATTGTAAAGTGGCTGTTCCACTGGATGTCATAAGGTGAATTCACCAATTTGTAAGTCGCTCTGGATAAGAGCGTCTGCCAAATGACTTAAATGTAAATGTAATGTAATAATTCCACCATAATTTGCAAATAAAACCATTAAAAATCCTACAATGTGATTTTCTGGCTTTTTCCCCCTAATTTTGTCTGCCATAGTTGAAGTGTACCTATGATGAAAATGACAGGCCTCATCTTTGTAAGTGGGAGTACATGCACAATTGGTGGCTGACCATACTTTTTTGCCCCACTGTATATTGACACCAAGATGATATCTGTATCATGTAAGGTTCACAGATCATAGGGTCTTGCAGGAGGCATGTCTATATATGGCCTAAAATGGCTAATTTCATCATGATTTTCTACAAAATTATTTGTGATACAAATGTAAAAAAAAACATGTTAAACATCCTTCCTCCCAATAATGTTTCAATGTGAGAATTTCAAGAACAATCTGAGATGCCAAAAATATTTTCAGCTGCCGTGGAATCGCCCAATTAGCCTTGCTTGCTGAAATTATTGACCCATGCGTTAATAATTTAGCTAGCCAGCCAGCTAGCTAGCTACTTCCCTTGATCCCTTCCATCATCAAATGAATGCCAAGAATTTATCAATCTTGTAGTTAGTGAGCCATCTAAAAAATGTTGCTCAAAACAAGGATGCTTTTTATATCTTGTTTTGCAGCTATTGCGCCCAGCTGTGGAGAACGTCCTCATTCATGCCCCAGACAGTTGAAGCATGCTGGTAGTAACGTTAGTATGCAGCCCAACATAATCAGAAGAGATGCCGGAGTCTGGCATCAAACGAAAAGCCTGCTTTACAAGAATCTTCTCATCAAATGGAGGACTAAACAACAGAGTCTGCAGGTGGGTTACTTGCTGCACCTTGTCCTTTGTCTGCCTGATTTGAATCACTTTGGGGCAGTTTCACAGCCACAGATAAAGCCTATTATGTTTTGCATCTGAGAAAAGTAGCTAGCTGTATAGTTAACTATATAACTCATCTGTATCTAACCCATGCTGCCATCATCATTTCCTTCTGCCAGGAGAATGGTAGTACAAAAGTCTCATTCAATTCTATGATAATATTGACACCAAACTTTAGGCTGCCCCCATTAGGACTATAAGGCTTAGTTAGGTAATACTACTGCAGCCTGCTGAAGGCTGATTTGTATGTGGTGTTTATAGCCTACGTACGCCACTCAATCAGGTTCATACTACTCCCTTAGGGCTAGGAGTGCACTGACATGGTCAATCACATGTACCTTCCGTTCTCTTGTTTTACCTCCCTCCAGAGCATTTTGGCTCTAGCATTTTATTGTGCCCACCCGCCCGCAAGCTTGAACTTCTCTGGGATATGTGGGACGCTAGCGTTGCCAACAGCCATTGAAATTGCAGGATGCCAAATTCAAAACAACAGAAATCCCATAATTAATAAAACATTCCTCAAACATACAAGTATTTTACATCATTTTAAAGATAACGTTCTTGTAAATCCAGCCACAGTGTCCGATTTCAAATAGGCTTTACGGCGAAAGCACAACAAACGATTACGTTAGGTCAGCACCTAGTCACAGAGAACCATAAAGCCATTTTACAGCCAAAGAGAGCCCTCACAAAAGTCAGAAATAGCGATTTAAATTAATCACGAACCTTTGATCTTCATCAGGTGGCACTCACAGGACTTCATGTTACACAATAAATGTGTGTTTTGTTCGATAAAGGTAATCTTTATGTCCAAAAACCTTTTGAAATTGGTGTTTTATGATCAGAAATGCATTGTCTCAAACAAACATCTGGTGAAAGTGCAGAGAGCCACATCAAATGACAAAAATACTCATAATAAACATTGATAAAAGATACAAGTCTTATGTATGGAAATATAGATAAACTTCTCCTTAATGCAACCTCTGTGTCAGATTTCAAAAAGGCTTTACGGCGAAAGCACACCTTGCGATTATGTTAGGTCAGCACCTAGCCACAGAAAAACATACAGCCATTTTCCAAAGAAGGAGAGGTGTCACAAAAGTCAGAAATATAATTGTAAATATTCACTTACCTAAGATGATCTTCATCAGAATGCACTCCCAGGAATCCCAGTTCCACAATAAATGTTTGTTTTGTTCGATAAAGTCCATAATTTATATCCAAATACCTAATTTTTGTTTGCGCGTTTAGTTCACAAATCCAAACTCACGAGGCGCGGGCAAGTCCAGGCGAATGTTCCGTCAAAGTCCAAAATGTTATATTGCAGTTCGTAGAAACATGTCAAACGATGTATATAATCAATCTTTAGGATGTTTTTATCATATATCTTCAATAATGTTTCAACCGGACAATTCCTTTGTCTTTAGAAATGCAATGGAACGCAGCTAACTCTCATGGGCAAGCACGAGACTGAGCTCATGGCACTCTGCCAGACACCTGGTTGAAACAGCTCTCATTCAGCCCCCCTTCACAGGAGAATCCTCAAACAAGGTTCTAAAGACTGTTGCCATCTAGTGGAATCCTTAGGAAGTGCCATATGACCCCATAGACACTGTATATTTGATAGGCAATGACTTGAAAAACTACAAACCTCAGATTTCCCACTTCCTTCTCAGGTTTTTGCCTGCCATATGAGTTCTGTTATACTCACAGACATCATCCAAACAGGTTTAGAAACTTCAGAGAGTTTTCTATCCAAATCTAATTATACGCATATTCTAGCTTTTGGGCCTGAGTAGCAGGCAGTTTTCTCTGGGCACCTTATTATCCAAGCTACTCAATACTGCCCCCCAGTCCCAAAGAAGTTAAACTTGTTGTGACTAGTGATGCACCGGTATGACATTTTTGGCCGATACCGATATCCAATATTTTCCTTGCCCCCAAAAAACGATACAGATAACCAATATTTTAGTGGCCTTTTAAGCATTCTTGTACAATTTATAGTTCACACATGGACGCAACGGTCTAAGGCACTGCATCTCAGTGCAAGAGGCGTAACTACAGTCCAGTTCGAATCCAGGCTGTATCACATCCAGCTGTGATTGGGAGCCCCATAGGGCGGCGTACAATTGGCCCAGCGTCGTCCAGGTTTGACCGGGGTAGGCCGTCATTGTAAATAACAATTTGTTCTTAAAACTGACATGCCTAGTTAAATAAAGGTTACACACACCACATTGACCAAAAATTTATTTTCTTGGCATTTACTTATGTCCCCATTTACATTTACATTTAAGTCATTTAGCAGACGCTCTTATCCAGAGCGACTTACAAATTGGTGAATTCACCTTCTGACATCCAGTGGAACAGCCACTTTACAGTAGTGCATCTAAATCATTTAAGGGGGGGGTGAGAAGGATTACTTTATCCTATCCTAGGTATTCCTTGAAGAGGTGGGGTTTCAGGTGTCTCCGGAAGGTGGTGATTGACTCCGCTGTCCTGGCGTCGTGAGGGAGTTTGTTCCACCATTGGGGGGCCAGAGCAGCGAACAGTTTTGACTGGGCTGAGCGGGAACTGTACTTCCTCAGTGGTAGGGAGGCGAGCAGGCCAGAGGTGGATGAACGCAGTGCCCTTGTTTGGGTGTAGGGCCTGATCAGAGCCTGGAGGTACTGCGGTGCCGTTCCCCTCACAGCTCCGTAGGCAAGCACCATGGTCTTGTAGCAGATGCGAGCTTCAACTGGAAGCCAGTGGAGAGAGCGGAGGAGCGGGGTGACGTGAGAGAACTTGGGAAGGTTGAACACCAGACAGGCTGCGGCGTTCTGGATGAGTTGTAGGGGTTTAATGGCACAGGTCAGGGAGCCCAGCCAACAGCGAGTTGCAGTAATCCAGACGGGAGATGACAAGTGCCTGGATTAGGACCTGCGCCGCTTCCTGTGTGAGGCAGGGTCGTACTCTGCGGATGTTGTAGAGCATGAACCTACAGGAACGGGCCACCGCCTTGATGTTAGTTGAGAACGACAGGGTGTTGTCCAGGATCACGCCAAGGTTCTTAGCGCTCTGGGAGGAGGACACAATGGAGTTGTCAACCGTGATGGCGAGATCATGGAACGGGCAGTCCTTCCCCGGGAGGAAGAGCAGCTCCGTCTTGCCGAGGTTCAGCTTGAGGTGGTGATCCGTCATCCACACTGATATGTCTGCCAGACATGCAGAGATGCGATTCGCCACCTGGTCATCAGAAGGGGGAAAGGAGAAGATTAATTGTGTGTCGTCTGCATAGCAATGATAGGAGAGACCATGTGAGGTTATGACAGAGCCAAGTGACTTGGTGTATAGCGAGAATAGGAGAGGGCCTAGAACAGAGCCCTGGGGGACACCAGTGGTGAGAGCGCGTGGCGAGGAGACAGATTCTCGCCACGCCACCTGGTAGGAGCGACCTGTCAGGTAGGACGCAATCCAAGCGTGGGCCGCGCCGGAGATGCCCAACTCGGAGAGGGTGGAGAGGAGGATCTGATGGTTCACAGTATCGAAGGCAGCCGATAGGTCTAGAAGGATGAGAGCAGAGGAGAGAGAGTTAGCTTTAGCAGTGCGGAGCGCCTCCGTGATACAGAGAAGAGCAGTCTCAGTTGAATGACTAGTCTTGAAACCTGACTGATTTGGATCAAGAAGGTCATTCTGAGAGAGATAGCGGGAGAGCTGGCCAAGGACGGCACGTTCAAGAGTTTTGGAGAGAAAAGAAAGAAGGGATACTGGTCTGTAGTTGTTGACATCGGAGGGATCGAGTGTAGGTTTTTTCAGAAGGGGTGCAACTCTCGCTCTCTTGAAGACGGAAGGGACGTAGCCAGCGGTCAGGGATGAGTTGATGAGCGAGGTGAGGTAAGGGAGAAGGTCTCCGGAAATGGTCTGGAGAAGAGTGGAGGGGATAGGGTCAAGCGGGCAGGTTGTTGGGCGGCCGGCCGTCACAAGAAGCGAGATTTCATCTGGAGAGAGAGGGGAGAAAGAGGTCAGAGCACAGGGTAGGGCAGTGTGAGCAGAACCAGCGGTGTCGTTTGACTTAGCAAACGAGGATCGGATGTCGTCGACCTTCTTTTCAAAATGGTTGACGAAGTCATCTGCAGAGAGGGAGGAGGGGGGCGGAGGATTCAGGAGGGAGGAGAAGGTGGCAAAGAGCTTCCTAGGGTTAGAGGCAGATGCTTGGAATTTAGAGTGGTAGAAAGTGGCTTTAGCAGCAGAGACAGAGGAGGAAAATGTAGAGAGGAGGGAGTGAAAGGATGCCAGGTCCGCAGGGAGGCGAGTTTTCCTCCATTTCCGCTCGGCTGCCCGGGGCACTGTTCTGTGAGCTCGCAATGAGTCGTCGAGCCACGGAGCGGGAGGGGAGGACCGAGCCGGCCTGGAGGATAGGGGACATAGAGAGTCAAAGGATGCAGAAAGGGAAGAGAGGAGGGTTGAGGAGGCAGAATCAGGAGATAGGTTGGAGAAGGTATGAGCAGAGGGAAGAGATGATAGGATGGAAGAGGAGAGAGTAGCGGGGGAGAGAGAGCGAAGGTTGGGACGGCGCGATACCATCCGAGTAGGGGCAGTGTGGGAAGTGTTGGATGAGAGCGAGAGGGAAAGGGATACAAGGTAGTGGTCGGAGACTTGGAGGGGAGTTGCAATGAGGTTAGTGGAAGAACAGCATCTAGTAAAGATGAGGTCGAGCGTATTGCCTGCCTTGTGAGTAAGGGGGGGAAGGTGAGAGGGTGAGGTCAAAAGAGGAGAGGAGTGGAAAGAAGGAGGCAGAGAGGAATGAGTCAAAGGTAGACGTGGGGAGGTTAAAGTCGCCCAGGACTGTGAGAGGTGAGCCGTCCTCAGGAAAGGAGCTTATCAAGCTCATTGATGAACTCTCCGAGGGAACCTGGAGGGCGATAAATGATAAGGATGTTAAGCTTGAAAGGGCTGGTAACTGTGACAGCATGGAATTCAAAGGAGGCGATAGACAGATGGGTAAGGGGAGAAAGAGAGAATGACCACTTGGGAGAGATGAGGATCCCGGTGCCACCACCCCGCTGACCAGAAGCTCTCGGGGTGTGCGAGAACACGTGGGCGGACGAAGAGAGAGCAGTAGGAGTAGCAGTGTTATCTGTGGTGATCCATGTTTCCGTCAGTGCCAAGAAGTCGAGGGACTGGAGGGAGGCATAGGCTGAGATGAACTCTGCCTTGTTGGCCGCAGATCGGCAGTTCCAGAGGCTACCGGAGACCTGGAACTCCACATGGGTCGTGCGCGCTGGGACCACCAGATTAGGGTGGCCGCGGCCACGCGGTGTGGAGCGTTTGTATGGTCTGTGCAGAGAGGAGAGAACAGGGATAGATAGACACATAGTTGACAGGCTACAGAAGAGGCTAAGCTAATGCAAAGGAGATTGGAATGACAAGTGGACTACACGTCTCGAATGTTCAGAAAGTTAAGCTTACGTAGCAAGAATCTTATTGACTAAAATGATTGAAATGATACAGTACTGCTGGAGTAGGCTAGCTGGCAGTGGCTGCGTTGTTGACTTTGTAGGCTAGCTGGCAGTGGCTGCGTTGTTGACACTACACTAATCAAGTCGTTCCGTTGAGTGTAATAGTTTCTACAGTGCTGCTATTCGGGGGCTAGCTGGCTAGCTAGCAGTGTTGATTACGTTACGTTACGTTAAAAGAACGACAATAGCTGGCTAGCTAACCTAGAAAATCGCTCTAGACTACACAATTGTCTTAGATACAAAGACGGCTATGTAGCCAGCTAGCTACGATCAAACAAATCAAACCGTTGTACTGTAATGAAGTGAAATGAAAATGTGATACTACCTGTGGAGCGAAGCGGAATGTTGACCGGGTTGTTGAAGTTCAATTCGGTAGACGTTGGCTAGCTGTTGGCTAGCTAGCTAGCAGTATCTCCTACGTTAAGGACGACAAATAGCTGGCTAGCTAACCTCGGTAAATTAAGATAATCACTCTAAGTCTACACACTCTAAACTACACAATTATCTTGGATACGAAGACAGCAAAGACAACTATGTAGCTAGCTAACACTACACTAATCGAGTCGTTCAGTTGAGTGTAATAGTTTCTACAGTGCTAGTAGACGGTGGACGTTAGCTAGCTGCTGGGCAGATAGCAGTGTAGACTACGTTAGGACGACGAAATACGATAATTACGCAATTATCTTTGATACAAAGACGGCTATGTAGCTAGCTAAGAAGAAATTGCTAAGATTAGACAAATCAAACCGTTGTACTATAATGAAATGTAATGAAAATGTAATGAAAAGTTATACTACCTGCGGACCGAAGTGTAGATGCGATTACCAGTAAAACATCAAAACCTATTTCTTTCACTTACTTGCTGTGCTGTTTCGTTGTTAATTTGTTCAGTCGTTTCATTCTAAACCAGGATTTCTATAGAACGCCGTTTGCATCTTTGTGTGTCAAAAAGGTATACAATTTAACGTGTCAAATAAGCTTGTTGACCAATCAGGACCTGAATATGACTGCTCGTCACATAATTTAATGCATTTACATATTTTTTACGTAGTTATTACACATTGATTACACTCAATCGTATTTCATATTTCACAACGATTCATTAATACGTATGCTATGATGCTGGTAAAGTCTCGTGCACCTACAGTGCTCGTCATGAAAAAAATGCTAGCTAGCGCATGGATACAAACAATGTTCTTCCCCAAAAACATAGCAAAAAACGACATCTGTTTCAGTAGCTGTAGTTAGCAAGCTTACTATATAGCTAGGTGTCATTGTCTAAAATAACCAGTTCTTTGATTAATGGTGGTCGGACCCATGTATGTGAAGCTAGCCACAATAAGGTTTAGCCACAATAGTAGACTTTGGTTAGCCTTAAATAAAAGTATGGCATAATTCTACTATTTGTCTTCAATTGCATCACTGTCAATTACTTTATTTTGAAGGCAAACGCAAATTCCACTATTGTGCCTAATCCTTATTGTGGCTAGCTTCATAACCCGGTCCGGTCGAGCGCCACTTGCCAGATGAAGCTAGCTGGCTGCTTATAACGTTAGCTTTGGCCAACCGGGTTAAGTAACTGTCTAGCTATTTATTTTCATGAACTGAAGTTCAATTTCAATAGGCGAACAACAAGTGGCAACATAGCTAATACTTACTCACAAGGATTCCTAAATCATTGCTAAGAACAATGAAAATGACTGCAGTTTTTTACTGGTTATTGTTTTCAGGCTACCCCAGAAGTTGCGGTTGAACAAATTATGCTTTATTACCAATGCTATATTGTAAACGCATCGTTCGTGGTCAGTGTTTGCTTGTTTGCTGACTTTTTTTGTACAGCTTTGACAGTGCTACTATACATATTTTTTGACATGCAAAGACCCAAACGGAATTCCATAGTATGTATGTCGTGAAGCTAATAGCAGTGACGGTATTACTGTGTAACTCCGGTAGGGCATCATCGGAAAAATGGCGCACTTGGTAGTGTTACCCGGTGCTCGACCAGTCGGCGAATGCCAACATCACCCACAACAGAGAACGGTTGATTGTCAAGGGCAATGAATTACATTATCTTTGCTTTAATGGATTTCACCTTTGAGTTGTCTCGCTGAAATTTTGTTACTCTTTCAAATGACTACTTGACTTGTTGACTGTTAGAACCGCACAGCAGACATTGTGGGCTAGTTTAGGAATGCTGTGCTGCACGTATAGAGTAACATTTTGCGTGGCGTCATTATGTCATGTATCTTCGTTATATAGGTATGCACGTCAGCTTTGACATCGGTTTTGCACATCGGTCGTTAAACTAGACATCGGCCGATACCGGCATTTTTAGCTAATATTGGCCGATTCCGATATGTTCACTGATATATCTGCCTCGCCTGGTTCACAAACTACTTCTCAGAGTTCAGTGTGTCAACTCGGAGGGCTTGTTGTCCGGACCTCTGGCAGTCTATGGGGGTGCCACAGTGTTCAATTCTCGGACCGACTCTTTTTTTCTGATGTCGCTTTTGCTGCAGGTGATTCTTTGGACACTGTTAACAAATTTCCAAACGAGCTTCAATGCCATATAACTCTCCTTCCATGGCCTCCAACTGCTCTTAAATGCTAATAAAACGAAATGCATGCTCTTCAAACAATTGCTGCCCGCTTCCACCCGCCCGACTAGTATCACTACTCTGGACAGTCCTGACTTAGAATATGTGGACAACTATAAATACCTAGGTGTCTGGCTAGACTGTAAACTCTCCTTCCAGATTCACATTAAGCATCTCCAATCCAAAATTCAATCTAGAATCGGCTTCCTATTTCTCAACAAAGCCACCTTCACTCATGCTGCCAAACATACCTGTGTAAAACTGACTATCCTACCGATCCTTGACTTCGGTGATGTTATTTACAAAATAGCCTTCAACACTCTTCTCATCAAATTGGATGCAGTCTATCACAGTGCCATCCAATTTGTCACCGAAGCCCCATATACTACCCACCACTGTGACCTGTATGCTCTCGTTGGCTGGTCTTCGCTACATATTCGTTGCCAAACCCACTGGCTCCAGGTCATCTATAAGTCTTTGCTCAGTAAAGCTCCACCGTATCTCACCTTACTGGTCAGCATAGCAGCACCCACCCGTAGCATGCGCTCCACTGGTCATCCCCAAAGCCAACACCTCCTTTGGCCGCCTTTCCCTCCAGTTCTCTGCTGCCAATGACTGGAACGAATGGCAAAAATCACTGAAGTTGGAGACTTATCTCCCTCACTAACTATAAGCATCAGCTGTCAGAGGAGTTTACCAAACGCTGCAGCTGTACACAGCCCATCTGTAAATAGCCCATCCAACCAACTACATACCTCATCCCCATATTTGTTTTTCTGCTCTTTTGAACACCAATATTTCTACTTGCACATCCCCATCTGCACACTCCAGTATTAATTGCTAAATTGTAGTTACTTCAACTATGGCCTATTTATTGCATTACCTCCTTACTTAATTTGCACACACTGTATACAGATTTTTCTGTTGTGTTATTGACTGTACGTTTGTTTATCCCATGTGTAACTCTGTTGTTTTTGTCGCACTGCTTTGCTTTATCTTGGCCAGGTAGCAGTTGTAAATGATAACTTGTCCTCAACTGGCCTACCTGGTTAAATAAAAACAAAATATTGTACGTCCCTAGTTGTGACCAGTGAAAATATGACTGCATTCTGCTTCGCAACTCAGCTGGTCTCCGTAATTTTGATTTGGAATTGAACAAAATAAGAAACTTTTTCCTCTTTTTTTTGTGCATTTTCTTTCTTTTGTATTATTTTATATATATATATATATTTTTTTTAGGGGGTGGATCAGCTTTAATATTTTGGATTGTTGCTTCCGTCAATTTAAATGTCTGCATCATTTCCAGTACCCCATATATTTTTGATATATATATATATATATATATATATATAAACATATATATATATATATATATATATATATATATATATATATATATATATATATATATATATATATATATATACATACATAAAATATATATATATATATATATATATATATATATACATACATAAACACATATATATATATATATATATATATATATATATATATATATATACATAAACATACATACATATACACACTTTAAAAAATATATGCCTTTATTACTTCCCGGCAAACCCTACCATTCCTCCCCCAATTGGGGTAAACTAATAAACAATAACACTTAGGTTTCTACCTTCAGATTATACACAATGTGTTTTACAATAGTTATATTCTGTTTTGTTTTAAGTCCTTCCTCTATTTTCCTTCTTTGTAGGGCCATGCGTTTCTCATTTGGAGTTGCTAAATTGCTGTAATGCATTATTAATGCATTTCTCGGTTTCATATTTTCCACCCGGGGTAGCCAGTGTTTGAGGGGCTTCCTGGAAATTAAGTCGTTGTATAAGTGAAGTCAGAAAGTGTTGAATAACTAGGGTTGAGTTCCAAATGGTACCTTTGTTGTTTTGCAATATATTGGGACGCAGGCTGACACTTAGCATACAGTTCCTACTGCACATGTGCTGTCAAAACGAAGTGGTCGACTCTGCTTTTTAATCATGCTGGCCACATCAACCGCTCGCTGAATGTCATAATCCGTCTTGGACTCGCTGCAATCCCTTTAAAGGTTATTAAAATGCAACCAAATAAATTAAGCGTGTTATGTAACGCTCCATACTTCCATGGCAAGCTTGTCTGGGAGCAAAGCACCAATGCCAGTTTAGCGCTAATGATTATCCTTTGGCAAAACTGTTTATCAAACGTGTTTTCTTTTTTTGTAATAGTTGTTCATTACAGATTTATAAACTAACGATAAGCAAGTAATTAAGTTTATTAACAACTGAACTTGAACATAATGGCAAAATGTAGATTTCTGCCTAAATATAGACATACCCAAAAGTGAAGAAAAAAAAATTGTGATGGCCATAAACAATTTGCCTGACAACTAGGGTTACAAAGGGTCGGTAGATTTCCGGAAGTTTTCTATGGAAAGTTAAGCCCTGGAATTTGGGGAATTTTGTTTAAATTCATCACAAAAGTTTACTTATTAACAGTGAACCATTTTTTTTTTGCGGGATACACATCAGACATCTAGGTCTTGTGGCATTTTGGTTAAACTATCCCCAATTCAATGGAATTGCAACCCTCTGCATGCACAGTGCATTCTTCCATCACATGTACAGCTGATTCTCAAGATATTACACACTAATGAGATGCTATTGAGCCCACACTACTACACTGTCTGAGCCAAGGACTACATGTTTTCTGGTAAGTTTTGATTACAATACTTTGGGGTGAATATATTTTGTATGACGTATGTTTTTTTTGTTAACTGGTAAATAATAGGTTACAGCAAAGTGTGTTTAAATAAATAACTTCTAACTTGTTAACAATTTCTGCTGGTTAGTTTTTGCTACCATGTGGGGTTTAGCTTGCTTGAGCCTGCAAACTGTTAATTCACTTGTTTCCATACATGTTTAATTTTAAAACATTTATCTTTCAAAGGAATTGTTTAATCTAACTGCTTAACGTTTTATCTGTACATGGAATTGTATTATTTATTTTTACAATTTATTTTCTCATCTTTACAGGAAAATGCCACGGGCACTATCTGATGTGTGGAAACATTTCACTGCAGCTAATGTAGAAGGAAAACGGTGTACATTTGCAAATACTGTGCCAAATCATATGAAGAATGCAACAAATATGCAGAATAATCTGGCCAAGTACATAAAGTTACCTCAGCTCTCACAACAAGCAACCTCTGACAAAAGTCCCTCTATTTCTATTCAATGTGAAAAGTATTAATCAGACACCTTATTGATAGGAACAGCTCATGGTCCTCCTGGAATCAGAAGTTTTGTTTTGCTCAATGGAGGAACATAGTCAGAGAAATGCTGAAGAATGTCTTGCTTGAATGGTATATGCAACTGGTTCACCTCTGATGCTCACAGGCAATGTGTATTGGAAGAGATTGCTGAATGTTCTTCGCCCAGCATACACCCCTCCAACCAGACATGCTTTATCTACTCATTTTATAGATAGAGTTCAAGTGAAGGTCAAGCAAATCACAGAGAAAGCAGACTGTATTGCAATCATCTCATATGGGTGGTCGAATGTTCGTGGGCAGGGAATAATTAACTACATCTCCACCCCTCAACCAGTATTCTACAAGAGCACGGACACAAGGGACAACAGACACACCGGTCTCTACATTGCAGATGAGCTGAATGCAGTCAATGACCTTGGACCACATAAGGTATTCGCACTGGTGACAGACAATGCTGCGAACATGAAGACTGCTTGGTCTAAAGTGGAGTCCTACCCACACATCACACCCATTGGCTGTGCTGCTCATGCATTGAATCTGCTCTTAAGGACATCATGGCACTGAAAATAATGGATGCACTCTACAAGAGAGCCAAGGAAATGGTTAGGTATGTGAAGGGTCATCAAGTTATAGCAGCAATCTACCTCACCAAGCAAAGTGAGAAGAATAAGAGCACCACATTGAAGCAGTCCAGCAACACCCATTGGGGAGGTGTTGTCATCATGTCTCCTGGAGGGGAAGGAGTCTTTCCAAGAAATGGCCATATCACAATCTGCCGATATGGACAGCCCCATCTAGAGGATCCTCCAGGATTATGTATTTTTGGAGAGGGTGGTAAGCAGCCTGAAACTCCTGAAACCTATAGTAAAAGCCATTGCATGGATTGAGGAAGACAATGCCATCCTGTCTGATGTTCAGACTCTGCTTACATATGTAAGAGAAGAAACACGTACTGCCCTGCCCACTTCACTGTTGCTCCAAGCAGAGGAAACTGCAGTTCTGAAATACATCAAAAAGTGTGAAGACTTCTGCCTGAAATCCATACACGCCGCAGCGTACATGTTGGACCCTAAGCATGCTGGCAAGAGCATCTTGTCTGGTGCAGAGATCAACAAGGCCTATGGTGTCATCACTACCATGTCTCGCCACCTTGGCCTGGATGAGGGCAAGGTTCTTGGCAGTTTGGCGAAGTACACTTCCAAGCAAGGGCTTTTTGATGGAGATGCAATATGGCAGTCGTGCCAACATATCTCATCAGCCACCTGGTGGAAGGGATTTTGTGGATCTGAGGCTCTTTCCCCTGTTGCCTCCATTATTCTCCAAATCCCACCAACATCAGCTGCCTCAGAGCGCAACTGGTCCTTGTTTGGGAACACACACACACCAAAGAACGCAACTGGCTGACCAATACAAGGGTTGAACAATTGGTGGCCATGTGAGGCATTTTGAGCCTGACAACGAGCCACCCTCAAGGTTGGAATGTGACTGTGAAGATGAGGTCTCAGAGTCTGGATGTTCAAGAGGTGAACATTGAGGAGGTCCAGGAAGAAGACAGGGAAGCCTGAGGAAGACAACCAAAGCTTTAGTTTCTAGACTGTCATTTTATAGATGCATGTTGAAAATGTTTTTGGGAGATGCGATGGATCATTGGGGATAATTCAATATTCCCTTTTTGTTCAGTGAAATTATCCCATGTGAAGAGTCAACTCATTTAATTAAAGTTCAATTCATAACTAAATTGTTTTTAAAAATTTCTATTGGAAGAATTTAATCATTTGCAATTGCCTGCTTATAAGGTACAAGGTTTCTGTCACCATATCATATGGTAAATACAGTTGAAGTCGGAAGTTTACATAGACTTAGGTTGGAGTCATTAAACTAGTTTTTCAACCACACCACACATTTATTGTGAACAAACTATACTTTTGGCAAGTTGGTTAGGGCCTCGACTCTGTGCATGACACAAGTCATTTTTCCAGCAATTGTTTACAGACAGATTATTTCACTTATAATTCACTCTATCACAATTCCAGTGGGTCAGAAGTTTACATACACTAAGTTGAAAGTGCCTGTATCTCGCAATGGAATGCTGAATTTAGCAATTTCTTGGCTTGCAATGTCTCACAACTTCAGTAAAGCAGGGCCTATCATCAATGAATAGTCTAGGATATTCTATGTGCAACAGACCGAAGAGTGAACACCCACTTGCATCATTAGCGAAGCAAAAGAGCAGTCAAGCCAGTTGCACTGTGATAAAAACAAGAGAATTTCCCTAAAGGATTTTTCTTAATTTTAAAGATCCCAATTTTGTTTAAACATTTTAGCTTTTAAATGTTCACACCCCTTCTTAATATAGTAACAATGAAATTCTAAAGTACTTGCTGTAAGATTTCACCTTATAACTGTAAAATAAATATCATTGTAGTGACAGTACAATATTTGCACAATTTCATAAAACGGACAGGCTTTTCTGCCCTCTTCTGAGCGAAATGCCATTCATTACAACTACAGCTTTAAGCACAAATCAATTTAGTATGTGACCAAGAGAAAGTGGTGTTGTTTCAATTCTACAAAATGATTTTGTATTTTTTCCTGTTGAGAGCTATAAATCCAGCTGAGAACATCGCAGCGAGATGAAACTGCTATTGTTGCATCCGATAGACTCCCGTTTCATATGCAAGGTCAGCTATGAGGTTCACAGGCACAGGAAGTCCTTTGTCCGGATAGGCCAGAAAATGTGACGCGTCGCTCCCTATGCAAATGAACAGTTTCCCGTGTTTGTGAACCTCACAGCTGCGCTTGCAATAGCGCACATGAATCGGGACAACCAGCGCTTTTAGAGAGTGTAAAGCAATTGATGTGCTGTTCACATGATACGCTCTACACAGAAATATTGGTCAGAACCGCTCTAAGTTTCATAAATAGGGGACTTAACGTTTGAGGTTTTGAGGTTTTAATACCCCCTTCATAATGTGTGTTTTTTGCTCCGGAAAACCAACCCACAGTGTGTTTATATGGACTTAATCGGCATAGGCCCTGCAATAGACTAGCATCCTGTCCAGTGGATGTACTTGTATAGTACATCAAGCTGCCTCACACTACTTACCTAATAGGCATAGGACTAGGCATGTCATAGGAGTAGCTAGCATATCTTTTTTATCCATGGATGTTTGAAAGATATGCCGGCCTCCAGCTGAGAGCATGACATGCCAAACACAACAATTAAGTGTTTCAATTAATCTCACTGCTCCCCAATAGCACTGTTTGTCGCCAACCTTGATGGTAGTGAGAATTTGAGACCGTGGAAAAGCTAAAGACAGTGGGCTTGTTCGACATTGTAGCCGACAGTGTAAGCAACTGCCGACTGACTGACAAATCACTTTGCATCATTGATAACTACTCAGTCATTATTATTTGTAGATCAGTCAGTCAATCACAATGCGTCACCGATTTGATCCGCTCAAACCAGGCCACCGAGAGGTTATGGGGGAGGAGTACTGTCTACGGTAGTAGGATGTTTACGGTAGTGTCACTGTGCTGTTTATTAGAATGATAAGGCTGATATGTTAATTCAACCTCAGTCTTGTGTCCTTCCATCTAGGCCGAGTTACTGTCAAGCACTTTGATAAATGCTGATATAAAAGGGCTTTATCAATACATTTGTTTCATTGTATTATTGATTAATTGATGCCCTTTATAAATCAATGTTATTTATTGAGATAGTGAGTGGTTGATTAATTCCCTTTCCCTCCAGGAGATGATTTGATTGATTGGTGCCGTTTCCCCTCTAGGAGTTGATCCTGCCGCTGCTGCTGCTGTGCCTGCTGATTCTGATCAGCACCCTGAACCCACATGTCTACTACGGAGGCATCAGTACCATGGAGCTGGAGAGGGAGGACTACCACTTACTCAAGGGCCTGGGATACACCCCCATTAACAATGCCACCAATCACATCATGGAGGAGGTGGCCCAGGAAATGCGTAAGTAGGAGGATGGACATGAAGTGCGTAAAATGCTAATGTAGGGGATATTGACTTGCTTTGGATTTGTCGCACAAATGCTAAAACGTTAGCATTTGGCGACTGTGACCAGATTAACAAAACCAAGGCATGGATTAAGCCCTCCCCGCCCCGTCATGGATTTAGCCTAAAAGCATTGCCTTGGTGTAGGCTAAGCATTGATTGGAGCCTGGAGGGAATTTATATGGGCCCTTGTCAAATGTTGTGCGCTATAACAGGAATACTGTGCTATTGGGGACACAGACAGTGTATTTATGTCTGCCTTATTTCTTGTGATTTCCTGATTGCACTGTAGACTTGCAGGATCGCCTGGAGATGTTCTCTAGTGAAGAGGATCTGGAGAATGCCAGTCTTTATGAGCCCTCAGGCTACGTTGGGGTGGTCTTCATGGGCAGCACACCCACCTCTTACAGGTTGCGCTTCCCTTACAACCATCTGCCCCTGCCCAGTGACTACACTGAATCTATTGGTGAGAGATGATTTTAATTTTGTAATAAATAAAGTATTTATCAATGTCTTAATTAGAGTTCGACCGATTAATTCGAAATGGCCAATTAATTAGGGACGTTTTCATAACAATCTGTATTTTTGGGTGCTGATTTTGCCGATTCTTTAAAAAAAAAAAAAAAAAATCAACCTTTTATTTACCTAGGCTAGTCAGTTAAGAACACATTCTTATTTTCAATGACGGCCTAGGAACGGTGGGTTAACTGCCTTGTTCAGGGGCAGAATGACAGATTTTCACCTTGTCAGCTCGGGGGATCCAATCTTGCAACCTTACAGTTAACTAGTCCAACGCTCTAACCACCTGCCTCTCATTGCACTCCACGAGGAGCCTGCCTGTTACGTGAATGCTGTAGAAGCCAAGGTAAGTTGGTAGCTAGCATTAAGCTTATCTTACAAAAAACAATCAGTAAATCATAATCACTAGTTATAACTACACATGGTTGATGATATTACTTGTTTATCTAGCGCGTCCTGCTTTGCATATAATCAATGCAACGCTGGGGGATGATTTAACAAAAGTGCATTTGCGAAAAAAGCACAATCGTTGGACGACTGTACCTAACCATAAACACCAATGCCTTTCTTGAAATCAATACACATAAGTATATATTTTTAAACCTGCATATTTAGCTAAAAGAAATCCAGGTTAGCAGACAATATTAACCAGGTGAAATTGTGTCATTTCTCTTGCGTTCATTGCACGCAGAGTCAGGGTATATGCAACAGTTTGGGCAGCCTGGCTCATTGTGAACTAATTTGCCAGAATTTTACGTAATTATGACATAACATTGAAGGTTGTGCAATGTAACAAGAATATTTAGACTTAGGGATGCCATCCGTTAGATTCACTGAAATAATAAATGTTTTGTTTTCGAAATGATAGTTTCCGGATTCGACCATATTAATGACCAAAGGCTCGTAATTCTGTGTGTTATAACTAAGTCTATGATTTGATAGAGCAGTCTGACTGAACGATGGTAGGCAGCAGCAGGCTCGTAAGCATTCATTCAAACAGCACTTTCATGCGTTTTTGCCAGCAGCTCGCAAGCACAGTGCTATTTATGACTTCAAGCCTATCAGCCTAATGGCTGGTGTAACCGATGTGAAATGGCTAGCTAGTTAGCTGGGTAGCGTTTCAAACGTCACTCGCTCTGAGACTTGGAGTAGTTATTCCCCTTGCTCTGCAAGGGCCGACGCTTTTGTGGAGCGATGGGTAACGCTGCTTCGAGGGTGGCTGTTGTCCTGGTTCCTGGTTCGAGCCCAGGTAGGGGCGAGGAGAGGGACGGGAGCTATACTGTTACACTGGCAATACTAAAGTGCCTATAAGAACATCCAATAGTCAAAGGTATATGAAATACAAATGGTATAAAGAGAAATAGTCCTATAAATACTATATTAACTACAACCTAAAACCTCTTACCTTGGAATATGGAAGTCTCATGTTAAAAGGAACCACCAACTTTCATATGTTCTGAGCAAGGAACTTAAACGTTAGCTTTTTTACTTGGCACATGTAACAGTGTAATTTCTCCAACACTTTGTTTTTGCATTATTTAAACCAAATTGAACATGTTTCATTATTTATTTGAGGCTAAATGTATGTATTATATTAAGTTAAAATAAGTGTTCATTCAGTATTGTTGTAATTGTCATTATTACAAATAAATAAATAGAAATTGTCCGATTTTAATCGGTATCGACTTTTTTGGTCCTCCAATAATCGGTATCGGCGTTGAAAGATCATAATCGGTCGACCTCTAGTCTTAATGTCAATATGCCTTGTCCATTGCTGTTCTGGTTAGTGTTTATTGGCTTATTTTACTATAGAGCCTTTAGACCTGCTCATTATACCTTATCCAACCTTTCAGTTCCACCCCTCACAAATGAGATGACATCACCTGGTTTCAATTATGTTTCTAGAGACTATCTCCCTCATCATCACTCAATACCTAGGTTTACCTCCACTGTAGTCACATCCTACCATACCTTTGTCTTTACATTATACCTTGAAGCTATTTTATCGCCCCCAGAAACCTCCTTTTACTCTCTGTTCTGGACGTTCTAGACAACCAATTCTCATAGCTTTTAGCCGTACCCTTATCCTACTCCTCCTCTGTTCCTCTGGTGATGTAGAGGTGAATCCAGGCCCTGCAGTGCCTAGCTCCACTCCTATTCCCCAGGCGTTCTCTTTTGAGGACTTCTGTAACCGTAATAGCCTTGGTTTCATGCATGTTAACATTAGAAGCCTCCTCCCTAAGTTTGTTTTATTCACTGCTTTGGCACACTCTGCCAACCCGGATGTTCTAGCCGTGTCTGAATGCTGGCTTAGGAAGACCACCAAAAATTCTGAAATCTCCATCCCTAACTATAACATTTTCAGGCAAGATAGATTGCCCAAAGGGGGCGGTGTTGCAATCTACTGCAAAGATAGCCTGCAGAGTTCTGTCCTACTATCCAGGTCTGTACCCAAACAATTTGAACTTCTTCTTCTTAAAAATTCACCTCTCTAAAAACAAGTCTCTCACCGTTGCCGCCTGCTATAAACCACCCTCTGCCCCCAACTGTGCTCTGGACACCATATTTGAACTGATTGCCCCCCATCTATCTTCAGAGCTCATGCTGCTAGGCGACCTAAACTGGAACATGCTTAACACCCCAGCCATCCTACAATCTAAGCTTGATGCCCTCAATCTCACACAAATTATCAATGAACCTACCAGGTACCACCCCAAAGCCGTAAACACAGGCACCCTCATAGATATCATCCTAACCAACTTGCCCTCCAAATACACCTCTGCTGTTTTCAACTAAGATCTCAGTGATCACTGCCTCATTGCCTGCATCCGAAATGGGTCAGCGGTCAAACGACCTCCACTCATCACTGTCAAACGCTCCCTGAAACACTTCAGCGAGCAGACCTTTCTAATCGACCTGGCCGGGGTATCCTGGAAGGATATTGATCTCACCCCGTCAGTAGAGGATGCCTGGTTATTTATTTTTAAATGCCTTCCCCACCATCTTAAATAAGCATGCCCCATTCAAGAAATTTAGATCCAGGAACAGATATAGCCCTTGGTTCTCTCCAGACCTGACTGCCCAGAACCAACACAAAAACATCCGATGCTAATGCAGAACGCCATTGGACAGCCCCCGTGATATGCAACTTTTCAGGGAAGCTAGAAACCAACATACACAGGCAGTTAGAAAAGCCAAGGCTAGCTTTTTCAAGCATACATTTGCTTCCTTCAACACAAACTCAAAAAGGTTCTGGGACACTGTAAAGTCCATGGAGAACACCTCCTCCCAGCTGCCCACTGAACTAAGGATAGGAAACACTGTCACCATCGATAAATCCATTATAATAGATAATTTCAATAAGCATTTTTCTACGGCTGGCCATGCTTTCCATCTGTCTACCCCTACCCCGTTCAACAGCACTGCACCCCCCACAGCAACTCGCCAAAGCCTTCCCCATTTCTCCTTCTCCCAAATCCAGTCAGCTGATGTTTTGAAAGAGCTGCAAAATCTGGACCCCTACAAATTTCTAAAATTATCTGCCGAAATTGTTGCAACCCCTATTACTAGCCCGTTCAACCTCTCTTTCGTGTCGTCTGAGATTCCCAACGATTGGAAAGCAGCTGCGGCCATCCCCCTCTTCAAAGGGGGACACACTGTTGACCCAAACTGCTACAGACCTATATCTATCCTACCCTGCCTTTCTAAGGTCTTTGAAAGCCAAGTCAACAAACAGATTACCGGGGGGCGCTAGAGAGCGTGCTATGGAGTAGACGTGCTTTGCTTGAGCTCCGCTCCAGTTTGAAACAAATTAGTATTTATCTTAACCTCTCACAACCTATATCTTCAAACAAATATGACAAAGGGAAAAGGCACCAGAAAAGGGAGCGCTAAACAAGATAACCTGAATGAGATAGACAGCGAACCAATTTCAACGTCGCCAACCCACGAGGAGTTAGCTGAAGAGGCTAGCTTCCAAGAGTCCCCCACAGAGCTTACGCAAAGTGACATACTGGCTGCCATAAACTCACTAAGCAAGAAGGTGGACACAAGGTTGGCCGATATCTCAAAGAGTATTGGGACTTTGGCCGAAACTGTGAAGGCAACTCAGAGAAGGGTGCATGAGGTTGAGCAGATGACAGTCGATCACGAGGCCAGGCTACAGGACATAGAGAAACAGTGCGCAACGTTCAAAAATGACAACAAAACCCTGAAAGCCCGACTGGAAATGCTTGAGTCGCATTCAAGACGCCAGAACATCCGAATATGTGGCATCCAGGAGGACACTGAGAAAGGGAAACCCACTGAATTTGTCTCGGAGCTGATACCGGCCCTGCTGGGGAGTGAACCCTTCAAAACGGCCATCCTGATCGACCGCGCTCACAGATCTCAGGCAACGAAGCCGGCCAAGGGCGCGCCACCAAGGCCATTCATTGTACGGCTGCACTATCCCCAGACCAGGGATCTCATCCTCAAGCTGGCTAGTCAAAAGTTCCCCCTTAACTTCAACGGAGCCAGGGTGTCTTTCTACCCAGATCTTACCTCGGAGGTGAGGAACCAACGTATGATGAGGTACGCAACAAATGCAGGGCGGCCAACATCCGATATGGATTCCTCTTCCCAGCCCGGTTTAAGGTGACAGTCGAAGGATCAACACATACGTTTGACAACCCAAAAGAGGCCGATCGGTTCTTGACAAGCAAGCTCCCTGGCTGAGGATACAGAACGGCTGTGTCAGCCGGCTAAATGACCAAATACAGGTCAGGAATGTGTTTGGATTTCCGGACTAAGGCTTTTCGATTAGAAGATCAGAATTTGGGACTTATGATTGGTGAGATGTTGTGGCTAATATAGCATTGTTTGTCACATCATGTTTTAGCACCACTCACCCCCTAATGTGAGAGTTAAGTGTTATTTAATATTAGCGTATATGCGGAGCATCTCTGTAGACGACGAGTTAGTTCAAGCTGTATGTCTAGACACCCTAAGGTTTGTGTGTTAGCCAAGGAGTGCTTCATTTGGGGAAGTCACTCAGTAAAGGGACGGGACGGGGGATGGGGTATGTGTTTTATGTTCACGTACATTATGCAAGCTCCCGCACGGCGGGACGTTTTTCTTCTGACTTTTGTATGACAGCAAAAATTTGCTCTAAAATAAGAAATGCCACATAGTGACAGAGCACAGAGTAGACCACGTGGAATAAAGATAGTGGTGAAACGAGCTAAGGTTTTTTCTCATCTTAAATCACTGGGTGTTTCTTCAAGAAACTCATATTAAACGTTCCGCTCAGGCCAAGCTACGAGTCAGCTGGATCGGTCAGATATACCAGTCTAACTTTGATGCCTAATCCAGGCACTTGTCATCTCCCGTCTGGATTACTGCAACTCGCTGTTGGCTGGGCTCCCTGCCTGTGCCATTAAACCCCTACAACTCATCCAGAACGCCGCAGCCCGTCTGGTGTTCAACCTTCCCAAGTTCTCTCACGTCACCCCGCTCCTCCGCTCTCTCCACTGGCTTCCAGTTGAAGCTCGCATCCGCTACAAGACCATGGTGCTTGCCTACGGAGCTGTGAGGGGAACGGCACCGCAGTACCTCCAGGCTCTGATCAGGCCCTACACCCAAACAAGGGCACTGCGTTCATCCACCTCTGGCCTGCTCGCCTCCCTACCACTGAGGAAGTACAGTTCCCGCTCAGCCCAGTCAAAACTGTTCGCTGCTCTGGCCCCCCAATGGTGGAACAAACTCCCTCACGACGCCAGGACAGCGGAGTCAATCACCACCTTCCGGAGACACCTGAAACCCCACCTCTTCAAGGAATACCTAGGATAGGATAAAGCAATCCTTCACACCCCCCTTAAATGATTTAGATGCACTATTGTAAAGTGGCTGTTCCACTGATGTCAGAAGGTGAATTCACCAATTTGTAAGTCGCTCTGGATAAGAGCGTCTGCTAAATGACTTAAATGTAATGTAAATGTAATGCAAAAGCGAGAGGGGTAGCAATCCTGATAAGGAAAAACATTCCAGTTGTTTACTCATCCTCGATTTCAGATCCTAATGGTCGGTATATTATTGTGGCTGGTACACTGAATCAGAAACCAGTAACCTTGGTCAATTTATATGGACCCAACTTCGATGATCCATTATTTTTTCAAAGGGTATTTAAGGACATACCAAATATCTCGGATACAAGTGTTATTGTTGGAAGGGACTTTAACTGTACGTTAGATCCTCTTTTAGATAAACAGCTATCAAGGTCACTTCAATAATCAAATGCCAGTGTCTGCCTAACTACATTGATGACAAACCTTTACATTGTCGATATTTGGAGACTGACGCACCCAACAGACAGGGATTACTCTTTCTTTTCATCAGTTCATAAATCATATTCCAGAATTGACTTTTTTGTTGGACTCCAAACTAATTTCAGCAGCTGAGTCGGTTACCTATCACCCTATTCTAATTACGGACCACTCTCCTGTGTCCATGGTGCTGAAACTCGACAATATGTCGACAGGTCGGCGACCGTGGCGCTTAGACGCATACCTGCTGAAAGATGAGGCTTTTTGTCACTATTTTGAAGGAGCAGATTGCCTTTTTCCTCGGAACTAACGACACGGGGGATGTTGACGACTCCACCCTTTGGGAATCTCTAAAGGCTGTGATTAGAGGTTACATTATTTCTTATACATCAGAGAGGAAGAAACACGCCAATACTAGGCTAAGAGAAATTGAAAGTGAGTTAGGGGAACAGGAGAACGTTTTTAGGACGAATTCCTCATATACAGTCCTTGAGAAGATCACAAAGTTAAAATATGAATACAATATCATCCTTTCGAAACGGGTGGGCTCTTTACTTGCTAGAACGCAACAAAGTTATTTTGAACTGGGTGACAAACCACAAATTATTAGCAAGACAGCTAAGGCATGTACAGGCATCTAGAGCTATTCACAAAATAAAAGACAAGAAGGGTAAAATAGTAACAGATCCGCAGGATATTAATAAATGCTTTGCGCAGTTTTACTCAGCTAATCAATCAAACCAATCAAAATGCGATGCTACTGATCCACAAACTATGGAAATCTATCTACCCCATTTAGAACAGTGATGGACAAGTTCACAAGCCTTGGCATTGTAGTGACAAGAGACCTTGATCAGCTATTGAAAGCGAATTGGGACATGAAAATATATCAGCTTAAACAAAATATCGATTTTTGGAAAACTCTGCCTATCTCCTTGGTTGGTTGTATAAACGCTATTAAAATGGTTGTCCTACACATGTTTCTTTACCTCTTCCAATGTCTACCCAATTTCATACCACAAAGCTATTTTAAGAAACTGGATTCAATAGTAACTCCATTTTTATGGGATAACAAGGCAGCCAGAATTTCAAAGAAGCATTTATGCAAGTACAAAATAGAGGGGGGCTTTGGCCTTCCTCACTTTAAACTGTATTATTGGGCTGCTAATCTGAACATTGTGTCTTTCTGGAGGGAAAGCTTACCTGCGATGAGACAGAAGGATATGCCTGCATGGTTTTTGATTGAGCAGGCCTCCTGTCAACGTTCCTCACTCCCTGCACTTGTTAATAGCCCATCATATGTGAAAAAATCCACTTATGACTCTAACCCAGTCATTTGTCATACGCTTAGGATCTGGAAACAGATGAGGTATTTTCTTAACATACCCACTGTATACATTGACAGCCCGATTTGCCTGAATCATGCTTTGCACCCCGCATTGGATGATGTGGTGTTTTCACAGTGGAGGGAGAAGGGGCTCACAACAATTGGTAATCTATACATAGATGGTCAGTTAGCTTCATTTCAACAATTACAGGGAAAGTTCAACATGCCAACAACACATTTTTTTCAGATACCTCCAAATCAGGAATTTCGTAAGGACACATATCCCACAGTATGGCATGAAGCCAAATAGTCCTACATTAGATAGCTTGATCCTTGTCAAACCCCATTCAAACGGGTCGGTCTCTAGACTGTATGATGTGCTACAGGCCCACATAGATGTATCCACAGACACCATTAAAAGGGCTTGGGAACAAGAACTTGAGTCAAAAATCTCAGATGAGGACTGGGTAGAAGCTCTCAGGAATATAAACCACAGTTCAGTGAATGCCAGACACAACCTTGTACAGTTTAAGGTGATACACAGGTTACATTACTCAAAAGTAAAACTGCATAAAACATTCCCGGACACCTCACCACTGTGTGAGAGGTGCAAGCAGGATGAGGGGACGTTGACCCACTTATTCTGGACATGTCCTAAGTTACATGTTTACTGGGCTCTCATTTTTGATTATTTATCTAGAGCCTTTGATAGAGTTCTAGCCCCAGACCCATTACCCGCTCTGTTTGGTACAGTTGATGGGAATAACCACGAAGGGAAAGCTGTCTCTCTTTGAACTCTATTAGCCAAAAGGCTCATATTGCAATTTTAGAAACTGGAGACTGTTCCTACCTTTGAAATGTGGTTACGGGATTTAGGGAATGTAATACATATGGAAAAGATTCGATACAATACCTCCAATAGAAGTCCAATGTTTTACAAAATATGGCAGCCGATACTGGATAAATAGTCTAGTCCCGCTTCATAACTGCGTTGACGATCTGCTGCTACTCTGTGCTGTACTCCACTCAACATTTATTTTTGGCATAACTACACTGCTTGTAATGACTATGCTGTCTTCATATACATGTACCACCTAATAGGATTTTGTTTTATTTTGTGTATGTGTGAGTTAAGTTTTGTTTTGTCCTCTAAATTGGATGTCATTGTTAGTATTGCTGTCTTTTTTTATTTGATTTTTTATTGTAAAAAATAAAATAAAAAAACAGATTACCGACCATTCTGAATCCCACCATACCTTCTCTGCTATCTGGTTTCAGAGCTGGTCATGGGTGCACCTCAGCCATGCTCAAGGTCCTAAACGATATCTTTACTAGCATCGATAAGAAACAATACTGTGCAGCCGTATTCATTGACCTGGCCAAGGCTTTCGACTCTGTCAATCACCACATCCTCATTGGCAGACTCGATAGCCTTGGTTTGTCAAATGATTGCCTCGCCTGGTTCATCAACGACTTCTCTGATAGAGTTCAGTGTGTCAAATCGGAGGGCCTGTTGTCCGGGCCTCTGGCAGTATCTATGGGGATGCCACAGGGTTCAATTCTTGGATCGACTCTCTTCTCTGTATACATCAATGATGTCGCTCTTGCTGCTGGTGAGTTTCTGATCCACCTCTACGCAGACGACACCATTCTGTATACTTCTGGCCCTTCTTTGGACACTGTGTTAACAACCCTTGAGATGAGCTTCAATGCCATACAACTCTCCTTCCGTGGCCTCCAACTGCTCTTAAATGCAAGTAAAACTAAATGCATGCTCTTCAACCGATCGCTGCCTGCACCTTCCCGCCTGTCCAACATCACTACTCTGGAAGGTTCTGACTTAGAATATGTGGACAACTACAAATACCTAGGTGTCTGGTTAGACTGTAAGCTCTCCTTCCAGACTCACATCAAACATCTCCAATCCAAAGTTAAATCTAGAATTGGCTTCCTATTTCGCAACAAAGCATCCTTCACTCATGTTGCCAAACATACCCTTGTAAAACTGACCGTCCTACCGATCCTCGACTCACAGATTACTGCACCTGTACATAGCCCATCTATAATTTAGCCCAAACAACTACCTCTCCCCCTACTGTATTTATTTTGCTCCCTTGCACCCCATTTTTTCTACCTCTACCTTGCACATTCTTCCGCTGCAAATCTACCATTCCAGTGTTTTACTTGCTATATTGTATTTACTTCACCACCATGGCCTTTTTTTTTGCCTTTACCTCCCTTATCTCACCTCATTTGCTCACATTGTATATAGACATATTTTTCTACTGTATTATTGACTGTATGTTTACTCCATGTGTAACTCTGTGTTGTTGTATGTGTCAAACTGCTTTGCTTTATCTTGGCCAGGTCGCAATTGTAAATGAGAACATGTTCTAAACTTGCCTACCTGGTTAAACAAAGGTGAAAAAATGTATTTTTTAATTGTGAGCGAGAGTTGAGTCTATACCTTCCTAATGTCCATTAGTGAGAGAGACAAAGTTTAACCCTACCCTCTTTGTACAAGCAGAACATCCCCAATACAATAGATAGCCTTCCGCATGGAGATATATTGTTTGCATACTACTAGATGAGTTTAAATTCCAAGATTATTCAAAGGATTGGTCACTAGTCCATGTACAGATGTGAGTTGTGAAGGCATTAACGGAGTGTGTCTGTTTGTTTCTTTGTTTGTTCCTCCCTCCCTCAGCCAACTGTTTTGCCAGCTCAGTGAACTGCAGAGCAGCTAATTACTGGTACTCTGGCTTCATCCGCCTCCAGACTCTCATCGACGCCGCCATCATACAGGTGAGATCAAATGTTATTTGTCACATGTGCCGAATACAACAGGTGTAGTAGACCTTACAGTGAAATGCTTATTTATAAGCCATTAACCAACAATGCAGTTTTAAGAAAATACCTTTAAAAACGTATGAGATAAGAATAACAAATAATTAAAGTGCAGCAGTAAATAACCATAGCGGGGATATATACGGGGGTACCTGTACAGGGTCAATGTGCGGGGGGCACCGGTGTCGAGGTAATTGAGGTAATTATGTACACGAAGTTAGTTATTAAAGTGGCTATGCATAGATATTAACAGAGAGTAGCAGCAGTGTGAGGGGGGCAATGCAAATAGTATGGGTAGCCATTTGATGAGCTGTTCAGGATTAGAGGTCGACCGATTATGATTTTTCAACTCCGATATCGATTATTGGAGATCCAAAAAAAGCCGATACTAATTAATTGGCCAATTTTTATATATACATTTGTAATAATGACAATTACAACAATACTGAATGAACACTTATTTTAACTTAATACATAAATAAAAATACATTTAGTCTCAAATAAATAATGACATGTTCTATTTGGTTTAAAGTAAAAGTGCAATATGTGCCATGTAAAAAAGCTCACGTTTAAGTTCCTTGCTCAGAGCATAAGAACATATGAGAGCTGGTGGTTTCTTTTAACATGAGTCTTCAATATTCCCAGTTACGAAGTTTTAGGTTGTAGTTATTATAGGAACTATAGGACTATTTCTCTCTATACCATTTGTATTTCATATACCTTTGACTATTGGATGTTCTTATAGGCACTATAGTATTGCCAGCCTAATCTCGGGAGTTGATAGGCTTAAAGTCATAAACAGCGCTGTGCTTCAATCATTGCGAAGAGCTGCTGGCAAACGCAGTAAAGGGCTGTTTGAATGAATGCTTACAAGCCTGCTGCTGCCTACCACCGCTCAGTCAGACTGCTATATCAAATCATTGACTTAATTGTAATATAATAGACACAGAAATTGCAAGCCTTAGGTCATTAATATGGTCGAATCCGGAAACTATAATTTCGAAAACAAAACGTTTATTATTTCTGTGAAATACGGAACCGTTACGTATTTTACAGAACGGGTGGCATCCAGGAATCAGGAGGATTTGCCAAATGGAGGGCGAGGGAGAGCTTTGTACGCGTCTATGTGTGGAGTAAAGGTGGTCTAGAATTTTTTTCCCTCTGGTTGTACATTTAACATGCTTATAGAAATTAGGTAAAACTGATTTGTTTTCTTGCATTAATGAAAGTCCTCGGCCACTAGGAGCGCCACCTCTGGATTAGCGTTTTCCTGTTTGCTTATGAAGGAATACAGCTCATTGAGTTCGGTTTTTGTGCCAGTCTCGGTCTGTGGTGGTATGTAGACAGCTACGAATAATACAGATAAACTCTCTAGGTAGATAGATAGTGTGGTCTACAGCTTACCATGAGATACTCTACCTCAGGCGAGCAAAACCTTGAGACTTCCTGAGATATCGAGCACCAGCTATTGTTTAGAAATATGCATTGGCCCTCGCCCTGTTTCTTACCAGAGGCTGCTCTTCTGTCCTGCCGATGGAGTGTATAACCCGCCAGCTGTTTGTTCTTAATGTCGTCGTTCAGCCACGGCTCTGTGAAACATAAGATATTACAGTTTTTAATGTCCCGTTGGTAGGATATACAGTGGGGAAAAAATATTTAGTCAGCCACCAATTGTGCAAGTTCTCCCACTTAAAAATATGAGAGACCTGTAATTTTCATCATAGGTACACTTCGACTATGACAGACAAAATGAGAGAAAACATTCCAGAAAATCACATTGTAGGATTTTTTATGAATTTATTTGCAAATTATGGTGGAAAATAAGTATTTGGTCACCTACAAACAAGCAAGATTTCTGGCTCTCGCAGACCTTTAACTTCTTCTTTATGAGGCTCCTCTGTCCTCCATTCGTTACCTGTATTAATGGCACCTGTTTGAACTTGTTATCAGTATAAAAGACACCTGTCCACAACCTCAAACAGTCACACTCCAAACTCCACTATGGCCAAGACCAAAGAGCTGTCAAAGGACACCAGAAACAAAACTGTAGACCTGCACCAGGCTGGGAAGACTGAATCTGCAATAGGTAAGCAGCTTGGTTTGAGGAAATCAACTGTGGGAGCAATTATTAGGAAATGGAAGACATACAAGATCACTGATAATCTCCCTCGATTTGGGGCTCCACGCAAGATCTCACCCCCGTGGGGTCAAAATGATCACAAGAACGGTGAGCGAAAATCCCAGAACCACACGGGGGGACCTAGTGAATGACCTGCAGAGAGCTGGGACCAAAGTAACAAAGCCTACCATCAGTAACACACTATGCTGCCAGGGACTCAAATTCTGCAGTGCTAGACGTGTCCCCCTGCTTAGGCCAGTACATGTCCAGGCCCGTCTGAAGTTTGCTAGAGAGCATTTGGATGATCCAGAAGAAGATTGGGAGAATGTCATATGGTCAGATGAAACCAAAATGTAACTTTTTGGTAAAAACTCAACTCGTTGTTTTTGGAGGACAAAGAATGCTGAGTTGCATCCAAAGAACACCATACCTACTGTGAAGCATGGGGGTGGAAACATCATGCTTTGGGGCTGTTTTTCTGCAAAGGGACCAGGACAACTGATCTGTGTAAAGGAATAATGAATGGGGCCATGTATCATGAGATTTTGAGTGAAACCCTCCTTCCATCAGCAAGGGTATTGAAGATGAAACGTGGCTGGGTCTTTCAGCATGACAATGATCCCAAACACACCACTCGGGCAACGACGGATGGCTTCGTAAGAAGCAAATACTTATTTTCCACCATAATTTGCAATTAAATTCATTAAAAATCCTACAATGTGATTTTCTGGATTTTTTTTCTCATTTTGTCTATCATTGTTGAAGTGTACCTATGATGAAAATTACAGGCCTCATGTTTTTAAGTGTGAGAACCTGCACAATTGGTTGCTGACTAAATCCTTTTTTGCCCCACTGTAGGTGAATATACTGCCAAATTCTCTAAAATGACGTTGGAGGCGGTTTATGGTAGAGAAATTAACATTCAACTTTCTGGCAACAGCTCTGGTGGACATTCCTGCAGTCAGCATGCCAATTGCATGCTCCCTCGACTTGAGACACCTGTGGAATTGCGTTGTGTGACAAAACTGCAAATGTTAGTGGCCTTTTATCGTGTGTATGGAATTTCTGGGATATCTTATTTCAGCTCATGAAACATGGGTCCAACACTTTACATGTTGCGTTTATATAATTTTGTTCAGTGTATATTAATGCTTGATCCCTGCCTATGTCCTGTGTTCAGATGCAGACCAAGCGGTCAGTATGGAGTGAGATGGACCACCTGCGTGTGGTGATGATGGGCCAGCCAGGGTCAGTGGAGGTCCAAAAGTTTCCCCACGCTCTCATCTCCATCTACCTGGTGCTGGCTTTCACACCCTTCATCACCTTCCTCATCGTCAACGTGGCAGCAGAGAAGGAACACAGGCTCAAAGACACCATGACCATGATGGGCCTCTACGACTCTGCCTTCTGGTCAGTAGGATGATTTGTGTTTGTTAAAGTAACTGCTGTATACATTTATACTATATTGCCATAAAGAACCTCCAACAGTTAACTGACTCAATGATGGAGGCTGGCGTACCATGTGCAAAGCTAGGTTGTTAAAGAAATAACATTATTAAGGCTTTTTACATCATCCCACGTAAGGGCGGCAGGTAGCCTAGTGGTTAGAGCGTAACCGAAAGGTTGCAAGATCGAATCCCAGAGCTGACAAGGTAAAAATCTGTTGTTCTGCCCCTGAACAAGGCAGTTAACCCACTGTTCCTAGGCCGTCATTGAAAATAAGAATTTGTTCTTAACTGACTTGCCTAGTTAAATAAAGGTAAAATAAAAAAAAATAAGAGTCTGAGGGGAGGATCTTTACATAGTTTATGTTATGATATCTGCTTTATTTTCTCTACAAAGGTGTGTGTGTTGATGTTTCAACAGGCTATCGTGGGGCCTGCTGTATGCAGCTCTGGTCACCACCATGTCCATCCTCATGTCCATCATCGCTACCTATACAGCTCTCTTCCCCAACAGTGACTTCATCGTCATCTTCCTTCTCATCTTCCTCTACGGCATCTCCTCTGTGAGTACTTCTAATGAGCCCTGGTTCGGTCATGACATGCCATTTACTGTGTTCAATTAAATCCCTGAAACAGAAGAACAGAGTTGAAGTTCAGACTGTTCTAAAAGATAATATACAGTACCAGTCAAAAGTTTGGACTCCTACTCATTTCAGGGTTTTTCTTTATTTTTACTATTTTCTACATTGTAGAATTATAGTAAAGACATCAAATAACACACATGTAATCATGTAGTAACCAAAAAAGTGTTAAACAAATCCAAATATATTTATTGCATCACTGCCTGGTATAGAAACTGCTCGTCCTCCGACCGCAAGGCACGACAGAGGGTAGTGCGTACGGCCCAGTACATCACTGGGGCCAAACTTCCTGCCTTCCAGGACCTCTATACACGAGCAATGGACAGTAGACCAGTGGAAATGTTTTCCTTGCGTGCGCTGCAGTCTCAAAGAAAACTATTAGTAACACACTATGCCGTCATGGATTAAAAAATCCTGCAGCGCACCCAAGGTCCCCCTGCTCAAACCAGCGTATGTCCAGGCCCGTCTGAAGTTTGCCAATGACCATCTGGATGATCCAGAGGAGGAATGGGCGAATGTCGTGGTCTCAACTCGCCGTGTTTGGAGGATGAAGAAGGATGAGTACAACCCCAAGAACACCATCCCAACCGTGAAGCATGGAGGTGGAAACATCATTCTTTGGGGATGCTTTTCTGCCAAGGGGACAGGACGACTGCACCGTATTGAGGGGAGGATGGATGGGGCCATGTATCACGAGATCTTGGCCAACAACCTCCTTCTCTCAGAAAGAGCATTGAAGATGGGTCGTGGCTGGGTCTTCCAGCATGACAACGACCCGAAACACACAGCCAGGGCAATTAAGGAGTGGCTCCGTAAGAAGCATCTCAAGGCCCTGGAGTGGCCTAGCCAGTCTCCAGACCTGATCCCAATATAAAATCTTTGGAGGGAGCTGAAAGTCCGTATTGCCCAGCAACAGCCCCGAAACCTGAAGGATCTGGAGAAGGTCTGTATGGAGGAGTGGGCCAAAATCCCTGCTTCCGTGTGTGAAAATCTGGTCAAGAACTACAGGAAACGTATGATCTCTGTAATTGCAAACAAAGGTTTCTGTACCAAATATTAAGTTCTGCTTTTCTGATGTATCAAATACTTATGTCACGCAATAAAATGCAAATTAATTACTTTAAAATCATACAATGTGATTTTCTGGATTTTTGTTTTTAGACTCTGTCTCTCACAGTTGAAGTGTACCTATGATAAAAATTACAGACCTCTATATGCTTTGTAAGTAGGAAACACTGCCGATTTTGCAGGTTATCAAATACTTGTTCTCCCCACTGTATATACTGTATTTTTGTCAATTCCACTACAGCATTGCTCATCCTAATATTTATATTTCTTCATTCCATTATTTTACTTTGAGATTTGTGTGTATTGTTGTGAATTGTTATATATTACTGCACTGTTGGAGCAATGAACAAACATTTCTCTACACTCGCAATAACATCTGCTAAATATGTGTAAGTAACCAATACAATTTGATTTGATTTACATTTAACTGGGTGAATGGAATATGAATGACAGTCATCCAATATGCTGTAATAGATATAAGGCCATGTTCATGAGAAAATATATATAGTTGAAGTCAAAAGTTTACGTACACTAAGGTTGGAGTCATTAAATTTGTATTTCAACCACTCCACACATTTCTTGTTACCCAACTATAGTTTTGGAAAGTCGGTTAGGACATCTACTTTGTGCATGACACAAGTAATTTTTCCAACAATTGTTTACAGACTAATTGTTTCACTTATAATTCACTGCAATTACAATTACATTGGGTCAGAAGTTTAAATACACTAAGTTGACTGTGCCTTTAAACGGCTTGGAAAATTCCAGAAAATGATGTCATGTCTTTAGAAGCTTCTGATGGGCTAATTTACATAATTTTAGTCAATTGGAGGTGTACCTGTGGATGTATTTCAAGGCCTACCTTCAAACTCAGTGCCTCTTTGCTTGACATCATGGGAAAATTAAAAGAAATCAACCAAGACCTCAGGAAAAAAAATGTAGACCTCCGCAAGTCTGGTTCATCCTTGGGAGCAATTTCCAAACACCTGAAGGTACCATGTTCATCTACACAAACAATAGTACGCAAGTATAAACACTGGGACCATGCAGCCGACATACCGCTCAGGAAGGGGACACGTTCTGTCTCCTAGAGGTAAAACGTACTTTGGTGCGAAAAGTGCAGAACAACAGCACATGACCTTGTGAAGATGCTGGAGGAAACGGGTACAAAAGTGTCTACAGTGCCTTGCGAAAGTATTCGGCCCCCTTGAACTTTGCGACCTTTTGCCACATTTCAGGCTTCAAACATAAGATATAAAAGACAACAGATATAAAACTGTATTTTTTTGTGAAGAATCAACAACAAGTGGGACACAATCATGAAGTGGAACGACATTTATTGAATATTTCAAACTTTTTTAACAAATCAAAAACTGAAAAAGTGGGCGTGCAAAATTGTTCAGCCCCTTTACTTTCAGTGCAGCAAACTTTCTCCAGAAGTTCAGTGAGGATCTCTGAATGATCCAATGTTGACCTAAATGACTAATGATGATAAATACAATCCACCTGTGTGTAATCAAGTTTCCGTATAAATGCACCTGCACTGTGATAGTCTCAAAGGTCCATTAAAAGCACAGAGAGCATCATGAAGAACAAGGAACACACCAGGCAGGTCCGAGATACTGTTGTGAAGAAGTTTAAAGCCGGATTTGGATACAAAAAGATTTCCCAAGCTTTAAACATCCCAAGGAGCACTGTGCAAGCGATAATATTGAAATGGAAGGAGTATCAGACCACTGCCAATCTACCAAGACCTGGCCGTCCCTCTAAACTTTCAGCTCATACAAGGAGAAGACTGATCAGAGATGCAGCCAAGAGGCCCATGATCACTCTGGATGAACTGCAGAGATCTACAGCTGAGGTGGGAGACTCTGTCCATAGGACAACAATCAGTCGTATATTGCACAAATCTGGCCTGTATGGAAGAGTGGCAAGAAGAAAGCCATTTCTTAAAGATATCCATAAAAAGTGTCGTTTAAAGTTTGCCACAAGCCACCTGGGAGACACACCAAACATGTGGAAGAAGGTGCTCTGGTCAGATGAAACCAAAATTGAACTTTTTGGCAACAATGCAAAAAGTTATGTTAGGCGTAAAAGCAACAACGCTCATCACCCTGAACACACCATACCCACTGTCAAACATGGTGGTGGCAGCATCATGGTTTGGGCCTGCTTTTCTTCAGCAGGGACAGGGAAGATGGTTAAAATTGATGGGAAGATGGATGGAGCCAAATACAGGACCATTCTGGAAGAAAACCTGATGGAGTCTGCAAAAGACCTGAGACTGGGACAGAGATTTGTCTTCCAACAAGACAATGATCCAAAACATAAATCAAAATCTACAATGGAATGGTTCAAAAATAAACATATCCAGGTGTTAGAATGGCCAAGTCAAAGTCCAGACCTGAATCCAATCGAGAATCTGTGGAAAGAACTGAAAACTGCTGTTCACAAATGCTCTCCATCCAACCTCACTGAGCTCGAGCTGTTTTGCAAGGAGGAATGGGAAAAATTTCAGTCTCTCGATGTGCAAAACTGATAGAGACATACCCCAAGCGACTTACAGCTGTAATCACAGCAAAAGGTGGCACTACAAAGTATTAACTTAAGGGAGCTGAATAATTTTGCGCGCCCAATTTTTCAGTTTTTGATTTGTTAAAAAAGTTAGAAATATCCAATAAATGTCGTTCCACTTCATGATTGTGTCCCACTTGTTGTTGATTCTTCACAAAATTATACAGTTTTATATCTTTATGTTTGAAGCCTGAAATGTGGCAAAAGGTCGCAAACTTCAAGGGGGCCGAATACTTTCGCAAGGCACTGTATATCCACAGTAAAACGAGTCCTATATCGACATAACCCGAAAGGCTGCTCAGCCAGGAAGAAGCCGCTGCTCCAAAACCCGCCATAAAAAAGCCGGACAACGGGTTGCAATTGCACATGGGGACAAAGATGGTACTTTTTGGAGAAATGTCCTCTGGTCTGATGAAACTAAAATAGAACTGTTTGGCCATAATGACCATCGTTACGTTTGGAGGGAAAAGGGGGAGGCTTGCAAGCCGAAGAACACCATCCCAACCGTGAAGCACGGGGGTGGCAGCATCATGTTGTGGGGGTGCTTTGCTGCAGGAGGGACTGGTGCACTACACAAACTAGATGGCATCATGAGGGAGGAAAATTATGTGTATATATTGAAGCAACATCTCAAGACATCAGTCAGGAAGTTAAAGCTTTGTTGCAAATGAGTCTTCCGAATGGACAATGACCCCCAAGCATACTTCCAAAGTTGTGGCAAAATTGATTAATGAAAACAAAGTCAAGGTATTGGAGTGGTCATCACAAAGCCCTGACCTCAATCCTATAGAAAATCTGTGGGCAGAACTGAAATTGTGTGTGTGAGCAAGGAGGCCTACAAACCTGACTCAGTTATACTAGCTCTGGAATGGCCAAAATTCACCCAATTTATTGTGGGAAGCTTGTGGAAGGCAACAAGAAACGTTTGACCCAAGTTAAACAATTTCAAGGCAATGCTACCAAATACTAATTGAGTGTATGTAAACTTCTGACCCACTGGTAATGCGATGCAAGAAATAAAAGCTGAAATAAATAATTCTCTCTACTATTATTGTGACATTTCACATTCTTTAAAATAAATTGTTGATCCTAACTGACCTAAGACAGGGATTTTTTACTAGGATTAAATGTCAGGAATTGTGAAAACTGCGTTTAAATGTATTTGGCTAAGGTGTATGTGAACTTCTGACTTCAACTGTATAATCTTTCCTCATCTTATACGGCACCGACCGCTACTGGTGTGGGTGGGTGTGTGTATGTGTGACATCGACTGGCTCGATTCGGTGCTTTGTAGCAAGATTTGAAATGGTGTTTTTTACATTGGATAAAAGTAGAGACTCAGAGCTGGACAATGGTATATCATACACTGCAGTTATGCTTTGAAAGTTTATTAACTTGTAACTCCACTTATGAGAAAATGGCCCTTGATTGTTTGGGTACACCTACTGGAGAGCTCTTCTTTGTCCATACCCATTCATCACACCCTCTTAAGCCTTAGCCCACCCATCTTTTTAAGGATTCACATGTGAGGCCATGTGCTAAACATAGTGAGAAATGTGTAAACAACCAAAGATTTAAATACTAAATGTGATAAGTAGTAGCAAAAATACACTTTATTTAGTCCTTGGCCTATACCCTATTCTGACTTTTGGGCAGGTCATGTTCTTCACCTTACCATCTCTGGTAAACACACAACATATCAACCAAAATCAAAATTTATTTTCCACATGCAAAAGGTGTAAATGATACAGTGAAATGGTTGCTTGCATATTTGCATAGTAGCAATATCAAAAATAGAAAGTGTCCATGTAAATATTTTTATATTTATTAGATGATTCTTACCCAGACACACTTGTCTAAATCGATGGGTCTTGTTAAATCGATGGGTCATGTGAAGGAAGTGCAATAACCACCCCGCAGCCACATCTAGTTAAGTGTATGGGTCACTATTGTCTAGACATGTTCATGAAATACAATAGATGACCGTAATCACACCTGGCTAACTTGGTGGGTCATGTCATCTGGCGAGGTAGTCTTTTGTTTAGACATGTAGCTAGATAAACAATGAACCTAATGGTGCTTTCAAGACATCTGGGAACTTGGAAAAAATATAAGGTGAAATCATGACATCATTGCTCTCTCTTCAGGTCGGAAGGTCGGGACTTTATAAAGAGGCCCGAGATTCCGAGTTGGATGAGCGCAAAAAAAAATATTACTCCCAGTCGGAGCTCGTTTTTTTTTGTGACTTCCCAGTTGTTTTGAATGTGGCAATAATCCCAACCATAACTACTGGCAATACAAACTGATTGTCATAGCTAGCTACTATGCAATCTGCAGGTAGCTAAAGCTAACTAGGTTCAGTGTTAGCTAGCTAGCTAACATTAGGCTATGACTAGCAATGCAAATGGCTTTGTGAGATACAAATAATATTACTACACAGATCATACACATAATGTTAGCTAGCGAGCCAGCCAGCTAACTTTAGCTAGCAAATGCTATCTAACAGTACTCTTTAACTTGCAATGACACTGATTGGTGTCACATTTTTTTCTCCATCCCTAGCAAACACAGCTGATTAATCAAATATCCTTCTAAACTGAAGATCATGATTAGGTGATTATTGGAGTCAGGTGTGTTAGCTGGGGCTGTGGCTAAACTGTGACACCAATCAGGACTGGAATTGCCCAACCCTGTTCTAGAAGGACAACCGTTATTGCAGCACTCCACTAATCAGGCCTTTATGGTAGAGTGACTAGATGGATGCCACTCCTCAATAAAAGTACAAGACATGCCTCTTGGAGTTTGCCAAAAGGCACTTAAAGACTCTGAGGAGCAAGATTCTCTGGTCTGATAAAACCAAGATTTAACTCTTTGGCCTGTATGCCAAGCGTCACGTGTAGAGGAAACCTGGCACCATCCCTACGGTGAAGCACGGTGGTGGCAGTATCATGCTGTGGGGATGTTTTTCAGAGGCAGGGACTGGGAGACTAGACTAGGGGATCGAGGGAAAGATGAACAGAGCAAAGTACAGAGATATCCTTGATGAAAACCTGCTACAGAGCTCTCCGAACCTCAGACTGATTTTTGAAGGTTCACCTTCCAAAAGGATAACAACCTTAAGCACACAGCGAAGACAACGCAGGAGTGACTTCAGGACAAGTCTCAATGTCCTTGAGTGGCCCAGCCAGAGCCTGGACTTCATCCTAATCTAACATTTTTGGGGAGACCTGAAAATAGCTGTGCAGCAACCCTCCCCATCCAACCTGACAGGGCTTGAGAGGATCTGCAGAGAAGAATGGGAGAAACTCCCCAAATACAGGTGTTTGCCAAGCTGGTGGCATCATACCCAAGAAGACTTGAGGCTGTAATCGCTGCCAATGGCGCTTCAACAAAGTACTGAGTAAAGGGTCTGAATACTTAATTATTTCAGTTCTTTATTTTTAGTAAATTGGTATCATTTCTAAACATGCTTTTGCTTTGTTGTTATTGGGGTATTGTGTGTAGATTGATGAGCGAAAAAACAACATGGCACCTCATGGCAAAGAACTCCCTGAGGATCTGAAAAAAATAATTGTTGCTCTACATAAAGATGGCCTGGGCTATAAGAAGATTGCCAAGACCCTGAAACTGAGCTGCAGCACGGTGGCCAAGATCATACAGCGGTTTAACTGGACAGGTTCCACTCAGAACAGGCCTCGCCATGGTCGACCAAAGAAGTTGAGTGCACATGCTCAGCGTCATATCCAGAGGTTGTCTTTGGGAAATAGACGTATGAGTGCTGCCAGCATTGCTGCAGATGTTGAAGGGCTGGGGGGTCAGCCTGTCAGTGCTCAGACCATACGCTGTACACTGCATCAAATTGGTCTGCATGGCTGTCGTCCCAGAAGGAAGCCTCTTCTAAAGATGATGCACAAGAAAGCCCGCAAACAGTTTGCTGAAGACAAGCAGACTAACAACATGGATTACTGGAATCATGTCCTGTGGTCTGATGACACCAAGATAAACTTATTTGGTTCAAATGGTGTCAAGCATGTGTGGCGGAAACCAGGTGAGGAGTACAAAGACAAGTGTGTCTTGCCTACAGTCAAGCATGGTGGTGGGAGTGTCATGGTCTGGGGCTGCATGAGTGCTGCCGGCACTGGAGGGCTACAGTTCATTGAGGGAACCATGAATGCCAACATGTACTGTGACATACTGAAGCAGAGCATGATCCCCTCCCTTCGGAGACTTGGCCGCAGGGCAGTATTCCAACATGATAATGACCCCAAACACACCTCCAAGACGACCACTGCCTCACTGCCTTGCTAAAGAAGCTGAGGGTAAAGGTGATGGACTGGCCAAGCATCCTCAAACGGAAGGTGGAGGAGTGCAAGGTCTCTAACATCCACCAGCTCTGTGATGTCGTCATGGAGGAGTGGAAGAGGACTACAGTGGCAACCTGTGAAGCTCTGGTGAACTCCATGCCCAAGAGGGTTAAGGAAGTGCTGGAAAATGATGGTGGCCACACAAAATATTGACACTTTGGGCCCAATTTGGACATTTTCTCCTAGGGGTATAAAAAAAGAAACGTCCTCTCACTGTCAACTGTGTTTATTTTCAGCATTTTAACATGTGTAGATATTTGTATGAACACAACAAGATTGAACAAGTGCCACAGACATGTGACTAGCAGAAATGGAATATTGTGTCCCTGAACAAAGGGGGGAGGCAGAGAAGTAGCAGTCAGTGTATGGTGTGGCCACCAGCTGCATTAAGTACTGCAGTGCATCTCCTCCTCATGGACTACACCAGATTTGCCAGTTCTTGCTGTGAGATGTTACCCCACTCTTCTACCAAGGCACCTGCAAGTTCCCGGACGTTTATGGGGGGAATGACCCAAGCCCTCAGCCTCCGATCCAACAGGTCCCAGACGTGCTCAATGGGATTGAGATCCGGGTTCTTCGCTGGCCATGGCAGAACACTGACATTCCTGTCTTGCAGGAAATCACGCACAGACCGAGCATTATGGCTGGTGGCATTGTCATGCTGGAGGGTCATGTCAGGATGAGCCTGCAGGATGGGTACCACATGAGGGAGGAGGATGTCTTCCCTGTAACCCACCGCGTTGAGATTGCCTGCAATGACAACAAGCTCAGTCCAATGATGCTGTGACACACCGCCCCAGACCATGATGGACCCTCCACCCCCAAATCCAACCTGCACCAGAGTACAGGTCTCGGTGTAACGCTCATTCCTTCAACAACAATCGCAAATTCAACCATCACCCCTGGTGAGACAAAGCCACGACTCGTCAGTGAAGAGCACTTGTTGCCAGTCCTGTCTCGTCCAGCGACAGTGGGTTTGTGCCCATAGGCGACGTTGTTGCCAGTGATGTCTGGTGAGGACCTGCCTTACAACAGGCCTACAATGATGTACCGATCCTATGTAGGCGTTGTTACACGTGATCTGCCACTGCGAGGACGATCAGCTGTCTGTCCTTTCTCCCTGTAGCGCTGTCTTAGGCGTCTCACAGTACGGACATTGCAATTTATTGCCCTGGCCACATCTGCAGTCCTCATGCCCTCTTGCAGCATGCCTAAGGCACGTTCACGCAAATAAGCAGGGACCCTGGGCATCTTTCTTTTGGTGTTTTTCAGGGTCAATAGAAAGGCTTCCCCAGTGTCCTAAGTTTTCATAACTGTGACCTTAATTGCCTACCGTCAGTAAGCTGTTAGTGTCCTAACGACCGTTCCACAGGTGCATGTTCATTAATTGTTTATGGTTCACTGAACAAGCATGGGAAACAATGTTTAAACCCTTTACAATGAAGATCTGTGAAGTTATTTGGATTTTAATTAATTATCTTTGAAAGAGAGGGTCCTGATAAAGGGACAATTCTTTTTTCGCTGAGTTTATTTATATTTAGCAGATGCTTTTATGTGCGTGTCAGAGGAAAGATGTCTGAAAATGTTTTAAGGCCAAGATTTCTATTCAATGTGCCATGTGTGTCACGGATTTGACCTGAAATTGACTTCTTAATTTCAGTTACCATAGGATGCTGTTAGCTTTTAACTCCCCTCTACCAATAGATTTGACACTGCATTTGGTTGACTCGCATTGGTTGTGACAGGCCATAACAAAGGGATTGTTCACTTTTTTAAAGTGTAGGTTATTTTTTACTTACCTAGAATGTTCCATCTGTATTTCAAACCTCAGTGAACTACCTCTTTAAACTCTTGTATTTTATCCTTCCCCAGATCTTCTTCTCCTTCATGCTGACCCCTCTGTTTAAGAAGCCTAAGTTTGCCAGCACGGTGGGCTCAATGCTGACTGTGGTGTTCGGCTGCCTGTCCCTGTTCACTGTCCTGATGAAGGACTTCCCCCAGCCGCTGGTCTGGGTTCTTTGTCTGCTGTCCCCCAGCGCATTCTCCATCGGCATTGCCCAGGTAACCAACACAGTCAACGCCCGTGTCGTGTTCATTAAGCACCAAATGGGATTAAACAGACCGAAACAGGGAGCGACTACCTGGACTTGGACAATAGAAGCGCACATTTTCTGTGGCGATACGGTGCAAAGTTTAGTAACAGAATCACAGAACAAACAGCACAAACCATCATTCGGTTACCAAACTTTGCATCTGCAAATCTGTTCAAGTAAATGTGTTTTTGTCAAAAGTTCTGTGGAAATTAAGTTATTCTTGTGCATAAAGCTGTATTGTTTGTTTAACTTTGCAATCATTGTTTTTTGTTTGACATACATTTTAAAATGAAAAACCGGACTCACAGCATCAGCCTGCTACCATGGAATTGCCCAACATTTTATTGTCAAGGTTGTCCAAGACAGTGTGCAATGTTTACGGAGACCACCCCCCATGTAATAAAGCTATTCTGTTCTATTCTCTGTGAGTCTAGGTGGTGTACCTGGAGGCCCAGGGGGACGGAGCTGTGTTCGCTACCCTGGCCAACGGCCCCCATCCCCTCTACGCCCCCCTTCTCATGCTCGTCCTGGACTGTATACTCTACCTGCTGCTGGCTGTCTACCTGGACCAGGTCCTACCAGGTACTGTTTTGACTCTTCTTCCTCTCTTCTCAACACATCAAGGAAGTATTGATTTCTTTCAACCTTTACTCATACAGTTTGGTCTTAATTGAGTACATTTTTTTAAACAGTGACCTGTCTATTTATCTCAAATGGCCTTCCGTATTCCTGTGTCCTTTGTGAAGGTGAGTTTGGCATGCGGCGCTCCCTGGTATACTTCATGAAGCCATCCTATTGGTCCAAGCGCAGTAAGCGCTACGTCGAGGTGAGCTCTGTGTACGAGACAGAGGTGAACGGGGCCACAGGAGTGAATGAGACTGTGGAGCCCGTCTCTCCGGAATTCAGGGGGAAAGAGGCCATCCGGTAAGAGCCTCCCCTTTTACCCTTTCCACACTACTGATCTAAGCCAAGCTGCACTCGGCTGGCCTGGTTATGCATCCACCATAGTTGCTTGATGCGTCCTGCCAATGGGTGTAGTTCAGTGGATGCTCCTCAGAGGAGGAAGGGGTTGACCATCCTCAGTGAATTTCATAAGAACAAAAATGGTCAAACATTAAAGTTATGTTTTTTAGATAAAACTATACTAAATATTATCAAATCAAATGTTATTTGTCATATTTGCCAATACAACAGGTGTAGACCTTAAAGTGAAATGCTTACTTACAAGCCCTTGACCCTGGGACTTAACACCTCCCTCTGCAACTGGATCCTGGACTTCCTGACGGGCCGACCCCAGGTGGTAAGGGTAGGTAACAACACATCCGCCACGCTGATCCTCAACACAGGGGCCCCTCGGGTGTGTGCTCAGTCCCCTCCTGTACTCCCTGTTCACTCATGACTGCATGGCCAGGCACAACTCCAACACCATCATCAAGTTTGCCGATAGCACAACTGTGGTAGGCCTGATCACCGACAACGATGGTGCCAGGACAACAACCTCCCCCCTCAATGTGAGCAAGACAAAGGAGCTGATTTCTGGACTACAGGAAATCGAGGACCGACCACACCCCCATTCTCATTGACGGGGCTGTAGTGGAGCAGGTTGAGAGCTTCAAGTTTCTTGGTGTCAACATCACCAAAAAACGATCCTGGTCCAAACACACTAAGACAGTTGTGAAGAGGGGATGACAAAGCCTATTCCCCCTCAGGACACCGAAAGATTTGACGTGGGTCCACAGATCCTCAAAAGGTTCTACAGCTGCACCATTGAGAGCATCCTGGTTGCATCACTGCCTGGTATGGCAACTGCTCGGCCTCCGACCGCAAGGCACTACTTAGGGTAGTGCGTACGGCTCAGAACATCACCAGGCAGTGTCAGAGGAAGGCCCTAAAAATTGTCAAAGACTCCAGCCACCCTAGTCATAGACTGTTCTCTCTGCTATCGCACGACAAGCTGTACCAGAGTGCCAAGTCTAGGTCCAAAAGGCTTCTTAACAGCTTCTAACCCCAAGCCATAAGACTCCTGAACTGCTAATCAAATGGCTACCCAGACCTCTCTTTTACGCTGCTGCTACTCTGTTTATAATCTATGCATAGTCTCTTTAACTCTACCTACATGTACATATTACCTCCACTAACCGGTGCCCCTGCACATTGACTCTTTACCGGTACCCCTGTATATAGCCTCACTATTGTTATTTTACTGCTGCTCTTTAATTATTTGTTACTTTTTTCTATATTTTTACTTTTTTTAAACAAAAATGCAGTGTTAAGAACAATAAGAGTTAAGGGCTTGTAAGTACACTTAAGTACTTAATACACCTGTTGTATTTGGCGCATGTGACAAGCAAAATATGATTTGATTTGATGAGAAACTTTAAGGGTTTTAATGAGCAGGCTTTCTTTCATGATTTGTTTTATTTTGACTGGAGCATGATTGAGCTTTTTTCTGATTTCTTTTTTCACAGCTATGAAGCAAGTGTTCTTCTCTTTTCAGGAAGGCCAAGTCTGAATATTTTGTCTCTGTTCCTACTAATAACCTGAATGACCCTAGGAAGTTTTGGAGGGCTATTAAGTCTGTCTGGTAACAGTACAGTTAATGAATTACCTTCATGTTTTTTGAAGGACTCTGTTGCTCTTCATGACGAAACTGAAATGCTAAATTGTTTCAATGAACACTTTGTGTCATCTGATAGGCTGTTTGATTTAGTATCTTCTGTCTCTATACAGCCCTGTGTGGATGAACCGGTGAGAGCTGGTCAAACGTTTAGCTTTTTGCCATTCTCAGTGCAGGAGGTACATAAAGCCCTGACATCCTTAGATCAGAGAAATCCTGCAGGTCCTGATCTTCTTAATCCCTGCTTTTTAAAACTGGCAGTTGATTTCATAGCTGAACCACTATATCTGTTCAATCTAACCCTGGCATGTAATGAAATTCCAAGGATCTGGAAATCAACATTTGTCCTACAACTTTTAAAACTGGGAGATCCAACTCTATTATAGGCCAATATCAAAGCTGTCACCCCTAGCAAAAATACTTGACACCCTAAAAGAGTACATAAAAATGAACTCTATTTTATCAATGTACCAATCGGGCTTCAAGTAGAAGCATATCACAATTATAGCAGCCATGATGGTTTTAAATGATATCACTGAAGCCCTTGACAAAAAAAAACAGCACTATCTCACTTTTTATTGATCTCTCTAATGCTTTTGATACAATTGATCATGCTGTACTGAGGCAGAGATTGTCGAGTGTAGGTCTTTCGGAGCATGTAGTTGCATGGTTTGCGAACTATCTGTCTGATAGAACTCGGTGCACTCAATTTGATGTGCTCATGTCTGCTAAATTGTCTGTCTGTAATGGTGTGCCCCAGGGCTCGGGACTTGGTCCACTCTTATTCACTATTTATATAAATAATTAAGACGTGAAAAATGCACAACTTCACTTTTATGCTGATTATACTTTTATTTATTGTTTATTGTTGTCTCCTCAATGCTGACTAAACTAATTGTGTTTTCTTAAGCAAAAAATAGACCTCTGAACCGTTCACCTACTACTACCTGTCAGGGAAATGAGATTGAGGCTGTAACCTCGTAAATATCTTAGTTATCTTATTAGTAGCCTAACCATATTGCTGTTACATTGAACTGGGTGAATGGAATATGAATGACAATCATCCAATATGCTGCAATAGAAATAAGGCCATGCTCATGAAAAAAATAATTGTCCTCCCTCATCTTAAACGACACTGGCCGCCACTTGTGTGGTTGTACATGAAGCTGCCTCACACTCACACAAGGCTACTTACTTTACCTTCATAGTTGCTTGAACCATGCTGTAAAGGACAATGTGAAGGGAACACTAAGGTTTCGGCCGGCCCTATAGTGTGAATCAGCAACTTTCCATTGACGTCAGTTCTGATGGTGCATCATATGAAATATTCTGGTGCAGATCTTCTTATCATAATGCTCCTGTCCCTGGCTGGAAGAGGACACTTGTGTCTCTCTGTAACAAGTGTCTTTGAAAATAGACTCTGTGGCTGCCTCAGCTCGACAGCTCCGGACCAGGCGGATATCCTCTTACATTATAGAGAAACCTGGTCCCATTATTGACTTTCCAGGACAGAAATACAGGCTTTTAGAGTTACCAGTTGAAACGATAACCTCAGCCGAGCTGTATCGATATAGATGAGCACCTGATAGGAACCCACTGGCTTGGTCTGCTTCCAGCCTGCAAACTTCCATTAGCTTTGATCCAGAAAGAATGAGTGCCAGATTGAAACCTGCTGTTTACCCTCTTCTCTGTCTCCCCACCCTGGCAGCATTAACAACATCCGCAAGGTGTACAAAGAGAAGGACAGCATCGTGGAAGCTCTGAGGGGTGAGGCTCATTCCTCTAAGTTTTTCTCTTGTCACTCTTGTGTCTGTGTGGAGCCTCTTTTCTAGTTGCCATATCTAACAAACAAATTGGAAATCGTCAGAGTTCCGAACTTCCTTAACAGGTCCTGACGTTGTCGTACCTTTCATTGTTTATCCTCGTCCATGATTAGACTTCATCTGTGTCCACGAAACCGCCCCATATGAGGCTCTTCGTAGACACTAATGTCTTCATGTCCCGCCCACTTCCCTTCTATCCAGGCTTGACCTTTGACATCTATGAAGGTCAGATCACAGCCCTCCTGGGCCACAGCGGAGCAGGGAAGTCCACTCTGATGAACATCCTGTGTGGGATCTGTCCCCCGACTGACGGCCACGCCTCCATCTATGGCTCCCCTGTGGCAGAGATCGCTGAGGGGGCAGAGATGAGGCAGCTGGTGGGCATCTGCCCTCAGTTCAACATCATCTTTGACGTGCTCACTGTAGAAGAGCACCTGAGGATATTTGCTGCCATTAAAGGGATTCTGCCCTCTGACATTGACAATGAGGTGAGGGAATTTTTATTACCAGTACAGATACTGATAGCGGTTATTTCAAGAAGGATTTACTTGTGATGTTGTGATACTGAATGCTGTTTCAAATCGCTCTGGATAAGATCGTCTGCTAAAATAGTCAAATGTAAATGTAAAATGCATCAAATATGATCACTCGGTCACTCTAGCATGGCTGGTTGGTAACTGGCAGGCCTCTATGTTGCTTCCGTATTTCTGAATTCAGCTTCAACTCACAAGATGGATAATATTGAGTCATGTTTGGGATCACATCCTTTTCTCTCCCTCCCTCCTGTGTGTTGGATCTGTCTGTTAGGTGTCCAAGGTGCTGAAGGATCTAGACCTGGAGAAGATCATGGACGCCCAGGCTAAGAACCTGAGTGGAGGCCAGAAGAGGAAATTGTCTGTGGGCATAGCCATCCTGGGAGACCCCAAGGTAGCTGGATCCTTGATCATCCACCCTCACAACACAACAGAAATGGCCTGTCTGTCTCTCGCTCGCTCTCTGTCTGTCTCTCGCTCGCTCTCTGTCTGTCTCTCGCTCGCTCTCTGTCTGTCTCTCGCTCGCTCTCTGTCTGTCTCTCGCTCGCTCTCTGTCTGTCTCTCGCTCGCTCTCTGTCTGTCTCTCGCTCGCTCTCTGTCTGTCTCTCGCTCGCTCTCTGTCTGTCTCTCGCTCGCTCTCTGTCTGTCTCTCGCTCGCTCTCTGTCTGTCTCTCGCTCGCTCTCTGTCTGTCTCTCGCTCGCTCTCTGTCTGTCTCTCGCTCGCTCTCTGTCTGTCTCTCGCTCGCTCTCTGTCTGTCTCTCGCTCGCTCTCTGTCTGTCTCTCGCTCGCTCTCTGTCTGTCTCTCGCCGCTCTCTGTCTGTCTCTCGCTCGCTCGCTCTCTGTCTGTCTCTCGCTCGCTCGCTCTCTGTCTGTCTCTCGCTCGCTCTCTGTCTGTCTCTCGCTCGCTCTCTGTCTCTCGCTCGCTCGCTCTCTGTCTGTCTCTCGCTTGCTCTCTGTCTGTCTCTCGCTCGCTCTCTGTCTGTCTGTCTCTCGCTCGCTCTCTGTCTGTCTGTCTCTCGCTCGCTCTCTGTCTGTCTGTCGCTCTCTGTCTGTCTGTCTGTCGCTCTCTGTCTGTCTGTCTGTCGCTCTCTGTCTGTCTGTCTGTCGCTCTCTGTCTGTCTGTCTGTCGCTCTCTGTCTGTCTGTCTGTCGCTCTCTGTCTGTCTGTCTCTCGCTCTCTGTCTGTCTGTCTCTCGCTCTCTGTCTGTCTGTCTCTCGCTCTCTGTCTGTCTGTCTCTCGCTCTCTGTCTGTCTGTCTCTCGCTCTCTCTGTCTGTCTCGCTCTCTCTGTCTGTCTGTCTGTCTGTCTGTCTGTCTCGCTCTCTCTGTCTGTTTGTCTGTCTGTCTCGCTCTCTGTCTGTTTGTCTGTCTGTCTCGCTCTCTCTGTCTGTTTGTCTGTCTGTCTCGCTCTCTCTGTCTGTTTGTCTGTCTGTCTCGCTCTCTCTGTCTGTTTGTCTGTCTGTCTCGCTCTCTCTGTCTGTTTGTCTGTCTGTCTCGCTCTCTCTGTCTGTTTGTCTGTCTGTCTCGCTCTCTCTGTCTGTTTGTCTGTCTGTCTCGCTCTCTCTGTCTGTTTGTCTGTCTGTCTCGCTCTCTCTGTCTGTTTGTCTGTCTGTCTCGCTCTCTCTGTCTGTTTGTCTGTCTGTCTCGCTCTCTCTGTCTGTTTGTCTGTCTGTCTCGCTCTCTCTGTCTGTCTCGCTCTCTCTGTCTGTCTCGCTCTCTCTGTCTGTCTCGCTCTCTCTGTCTGTCTCGCTCTCTCTGTCTGTCTCGCTCTCTCTGTCTGTCTCGCTCTCTCTGTCTGTCTGTCTGTCTCTCTCTCTGTCTCTCTGTCTCTCTGTCTCTCTCGCTCTCTGTCTCTCTCTCTCTGTCTCTCTCGCTCACTGTCTGTCTCTCTCGCTCACTGTCTGTCTCTCTCTCGCTCTCTGTCTCTCTGTCTCTCGCTCTTTGTCTTTCTCGCTCTCTGTCTGTCTCTGTCTCTCGCTCTCTCTCTGTCTCTCACACTGTCTCTCGCTCTCTGTCTGTCTCTCTCTGTCTCTCGCTCTCTGTCTCGGTCTCTCGCTCTCTGTCTCTCGCTCTCTGTCTCGGTCTCTCGCTCTCTGTCTCGGTCTCTCGCTCTCTGTCTCTGTCTCTCGCTCTCTGTCTCGGTCTCTCGCTCTCTGTCTCGGTCTCTCGCTCTCTGTCTCGGTCTCTCGCTCTCTGTCTCGGTCTCTCGCTCTCTGTCTCGGTCTCTCGCTCTCTGTCTCGGTCTCTCGCTCTCTGTCTCGGTCTCTCGCTCTCTCTCGGTCTCTCGCTCTCTCTCTGTCTCTCGCTCTCTCTCGGTCTCTCGCTCTCTCTCGGTCTCTCGCTCTCTCTCTGTCTCTCGCTCTCTCTCTGTCTCTCGCTCTCTCTCTGTCTCTCGCTCTCTCTCTGTCTCTCGCTCTCTCTCTGTCTCTCGCTCGCTCTCTGTCTCTCGCTCGCTCTCTGTCTCTCGCTCGCTCTCTGTCTCTCGCTCGCTCTCTGTCTCTCGCTCGCTCTCTGTCTGTCTCTCGCTCGCTCTCTGTCTGTCTCTCGCTCGCTCTCTGTCTGTCTCTCGCTCGCTCTCTGTCTGTCTCTCGCTCGCTCTCTGTCTGTCTCTCGCTCGCTCGCTCTCTGTCTGTCTCTCGCTCGCTCGCTCTCTGTCTGTCTCTCGCTCGCTCGCTCTCTGTCTGTCTCTCGCTCGCTCTCTGTCTGTCTCTCGCTCGCTCTCTGTCTGTCTCTCGCTCGCTCTCTGTCTCTCGCTCGCTCGCTCTCTGTCTGTCTCTCGCTTGCTCTCTGTCTGTCTCTCGCTCGCTCTCTGTCTGTCTGTCTCTCGCTCGCTCTCTGTCTGTCTGTCTCTCGCTCGCTCTCTGTCTGTCTGTCGCTCTCTGTCTGTCTGTCTGTCGCTCTCTGTCTGTCTGTCTGTCGCTCTCTGTCTGTCTGTCTCTCGCTCTCTGTCTGTCTGTCTCTCGCTCTCTGTCTGTCTGTCTCTCGCTCTCTGTCTGTCTGTCTCTCGCTCTCTGTCTGTCTGTCTCTCGCTCTCTCTGTCTGTCTCGCTCTCTCTGTCTGTCTGTCTGTCTGTCTGTCTGTCTCGCTCTCTCTGTCTGTTTGTCTGTCTGTCTCGCTCTCTCTGTCTGTTTGTCTGTCTGTCTCGCTCTCTCTGTCTGTTTGTCTGTCTGTCTCGCTCTCTCTGTCTGTTTGTCTGTCTGTCTCGCTCTCTCTGTCTGTTTGTCTGTCTGTCTCGCTCTCTCTGTCTGTTTGTCTGTCTGTCTCGCTCTCTCTGTCTGTTTGTCTGTCTGTCTCGCTCTCTCTGTCTGTTTGTCTGTCTGTCTCGCTCTCTCTGTCTGTTTGTCTGTCTGTCTCGCTCTCTCTGTCTGTTTGTCTGTCTGTCTCGCTCTCTCTGTCTGTTTGTCTGTCTGTCTCGCTCTCTCTGTCTGTTTGTCTGTCTGTCTCGCTCTCTCTGTCTGTCTCGCTCTCTCTGTCTGTCTCGCTCTCTCTGTCTGTCTCGCTCTCTCTGTCTGTCTCGCTCTCTCTGTCTGTCTCGCTCTCTCTGTCTGTCTCGCTCTCTCTGTCTGTCTCGCTCTCTCTGTCTGTCTGTCTGTCTCTCTCTCTGTCTCTCTGTCTCTCTGTCTCTCTCGCTCTCTGTCTCTCTCTCTCTGTCTCTCTCGCTCACTGTCTGTCTCTCTCGCTCACTGTCTGTCTCTCTCTCGCTCTCTGTCTCTCTGTCTCTCGCTCTTTGTCTTTCTCGCTCTCTGTCTGTCTCTGTCTCTCGCTCTCTCTCTGTCTCTCACACTGTCTCTCGCTCTCTGTCTGTCTCTCTCTCTGTCTCTCGCTCTCTGTCTCGGTCTCTCGCTCTCTGTCTCTCGCTCTCTGTCTCGGTCTCTCGCTCTCTGTCTCGGTCTCTCGCTCTCTGTCTCTGTCTCTCGCTCTCTGTCTCGGTCTCTCGCTCTCTGTCTCGGTCTCTCGCTCTCTGTCTCGGTCTCTCGCTCTCTGTCTCGGTCTCTCGCTCTCTGTCTCGGTCTCTCGCTCTCTGTCTCGGTCTCTCGCTCTCTGTCTCGGTCTCTCGCTCTCTGTCTCGGTCTCTCGCTCTCTGTCTCGGTCTCTCGCTCTCTGTCTCGGTCTCTCGCTCTCTGTCTCGGTCTCTCGCTCTCTGTCTCGGTCTCTCTGTCTCGGTCTCTCGCTCTCTGTCGGTCTCTGTCTGTCTCTCGCTCTCTCTCGCTCTCTCTCGGTCTCTCGCTCTCTCGGTCTCTCGGTCTCTCTCGGTCTCTCGCTCTCTCTCGGTCTCTCGCTCTCTCGGTCTCTCGCTCTCTCTCGGTCTCTCGCTCTCTCGGTCTCTCGCTCTCTCTCTGTCTCTCGCTCTCTCTCGGTCTCTCGCTCTCTCTCTGTCTCTCGCTCTCTCTGTCTCTCGCTCTCTCTCTGTCTCTCGCTCGCTCTCTGTCTCTCGCTCGCTCTCTGTCTCTCGCTCGCTCTCTGTCTCTCGCTCGCTCTCTGTCTCTCGCTCGCTCTGTCTCTCGCTCGCTCTCTGTCTCTCGCTCGCTCTCTGTCTCTCGCTCGCTCTCTGTCTCTCGCTCGCTCTCTGTCTCTCGCTCGCTCTCTGTCTCTCGCTCGCTCTCTGGCTCTCGCTCGCTCTCTGGCTCTCGCTCGCTCTCTGGCTCTCGCTCGCTCTCTGTCTCGCTCTCTGTCTCGCTCTCTGTCTCGCTCTCTGTCTCGCTCTCTGTCTCGCTCTCTGTCTCGCTCTCTGTCTCGCTCTCTGTCTCGCTCTCTGTCTCTCTGTCTCTCGCTCTCTCTCTGTCTCTCGCTCTCTCTCTGTCTCTCGCTCTCTCTCTGTCTCTCTCGCTCTCTGTCTCGGTCTCTCGCTCTCTGTCTCGGTCTCTCGCTCTCTGTCTCGGTCTCTCGCTCTCTGTCTCGGTCTCTCGCTCTCTGTCTCGGTCTCTCGCTCTCTGTCTCGGTCTCTCTGTCTCGGTCTCTCGCTCTCTGTCTCGGTCTCTCGCTCTCTGTCTCGGTCTCTCGCTCTCTGTCTCGCTCTCTGTCTCGCTCTCTCGCTCTCTGTCTCGGTCTCGGGCTCTCGGTCTCTCGCTCTCTGTCTCGGTCTCTCGCTCTCTGTCTCGGTCTCTCGCTCTCTGTCTCGGTCTCTCGCTCTCTGTCTCGGTCTCTCGCTCTCTGTCTCGGTCTCTCGCTCTCTGTCTGTCTCTCGCTCTCTCTCGGTCTCTCGCTCTCTCGGTCTCTCTCTCTCTCGGTCTCTCGCTCTGTCTCGGTCTCTCGCTCTCTCTCGGTCTCTCGCTCTCTCTCTGTCTCTCGCTCTCTCTCTGTCTCTCGCTCTCTCTCGGTCTCTCGCTCTCTCTCTGTCTCTCGCTCTCTCTCTGTCTCTCGCTCTCTCTCTGTCTCTCGCTCTCTCTCTGTCTCTCGCTCTCTCTCTGTCTCTCGCTCTCTCTCTGTCTCTCGCTCTCTCTCTGTCTCTCGCTCGCTCTCTGTCTCTCGCTCGCTCTCTGTCTCTCGCTCGCTCTCTGTCTCTCGCTCGCTCTCTGTCTCTCGCTCGCTCTCTGTCTCTCGCTCGCTCTCTGTCTCTCGCTCGCTCTCTGTCTCTCGCTCGCTCTCTGTCTCTCGCTCGCTCTCTGTCTCTCGCTCGCTCTCTGTCTCTCGCTCGCTCTCTGTCTCTCGCTCGCTCTCTGTCTCTCGCTCGCTCTCTGTCTCGCTCTCTGTCTCGCTCTCTGTCTCGCTGTCTCTGTCTCGCTGTCTCTGTCTCGCTGTCTCTGTCTCTCTGTCTCTCGCTCTCTCTCTGTCTCTCGCTCTCTCTCTGTCTCTCGCTCTCTCTCTGTCTCTCGCTCTCTGTCTCGGTCTCTCGCTCTGTCTCGGTCTCTCGCTCTCTGTCTCGGTCTCTCGCTCTCTGTCTCGGTCTCTCGCTCTCTGTCTCGCTCTCTCGCTCTCTGTCTCGCTCTCTCGCTCTCTGTCTCGCTCTCTCGCTCTCTGTCTCGCTCTCTGTCTCGCTCTCTCGCTCTCTGTCTCGCTCTCTGTCTCGCTCTCTGTCTCGCTCTCTGTCTCGCTCTCTGTCTCGGTCTCTCGCTCTCGGTCTCTCGCTCTCTGTCTCGGTCTCTCGCTCTCTGTCTCGGTCTCTCGCTCTCTCTCGGTCTCTCGCTCTCTGTCTCGGTCTCTCGCTCTCTGTCTCGGTCTCTCGCTCTCTGTCTCGGTCTCTCGCTCTCTGTCTCGGTCTCTCGCTCTCTGTCTCGGTCTCTCGCTCTCTGTCTCGGTCTCTCGCTCTCTGTCTCGGTCTCTCGCTCTCTGTCTCGGTCTCTCGCTCTGTCTCGGTCTCTCGCTCTGTCTCGGTCTCTCGCTCTCTCTCGGTCTCTCGCTCTCTGTCTCGGTCTCTCGCTCTCTGTCTCGGTCTCTCGCTCTCTGTCTCGCTCTCTCGCTCTCTGTCTCTCGGTCTCTCGCTCTCTCTGTCTCTCGCTCTCGGTCTGTCTGTCTCTGTCTCTCGCTCTCTGTCTCGGTCTCTCGCTCTCTGTCTCGGTCTCTCGCTCTCTGTCTCGGTCTCTCGCTCTCTGTCTCGGTCTCTCGCTCTCTGTTTCGGTCTCTCGCTCTCTGTCTCGCTCTCTCGCTCTCTGTCTCGCTCTCTCGCTCTCTGTCTCGCTCTCTGTCTCGCTCTCTGTCTCGCTCTCGGTCTCGCTCTCGGTCTCGCTCTCGGTCTCTCGCTCTCTGTCTCGGTCTCTCGCTCTCTGTCTCGCTCTCTGTCTCGGTCTCTCGCTCTCTGTCTCGGTCTCTCGCTCTCTGTCTCGCTCTCTCGCTCTCTGTCTCTCGGTCTCTCGCTCTCTCTGTCTCTCGCTCTCGGTCTGTCTGTCTCGGTCTCTCGCTCTCTGTCTGTCTCTCGCTCTCTGTCTGTCTCTCGCTCTCTGTCTGTCTCTCTGCTACCGCACTGCAAGCGGTACCGATGCACCAATTCTGGAACCAACAGGAGCCTGAACAGCTTTTACCACCGAGCTATAAGACTGATAAATAGTTCATTCAAAAAATAAAACATTTAGAGGGTAGATCATAAAAGTTTGGTGTCACTTAGAAATGTCCTTGTTTTTTAATAGAAAAGCAACAAACAAAAAATGTCCGCAAAAATAACATCAAATTGATCAGAAACACGGTGTAGACATTGTTAATATTGTAAATGGCTATGGTAGCTGGAAAAAGCTGATTATTTTAATGGAATATCTACATAGGTGTACAGAAGCCCATTATCAGCAACCATCACCCTGTGTTCCAAAGGCACGTTGTGTTAGCTAATCCAAGTTTCTCATTTTAAAAGGCTAATTGATCATTAGAAAACCCTTTTGCAATTTCAGCCATTTCCAACTACAATAGTCATTTACAACATTAACAATGTCTACACTGTATTTCTGATCAATTTTATGTTATTTTAATGGACAAGATGTGTGCTTTTCTTTCAAAAACAATGACACAACTTTTGAACATGCGTGTGTGTGTGTCATGGCTTTAGAAGCTTCTGATAGGCTAATTGGCATCATTTGAGTCAATTGGAGGTGTACCTGTGGATGTATTTCAAGGCCTACCTTCAAACTTAGTGCCTCTGCTTGACATAATGGGGAAATCAAAAGAAATCAGCCAAGACTTCAAAAGGAAATTGTAGACCTCCACAAGTCTGGTTCATCCTTGGGAGCAATTTTCAAATACCTGAAGTTAGCAAGTTCATCTGTACAAACAATAGTACGCAAGTATAAACACCATCGGACCATGCAGCCGTCATACCACTCAGGAAGGAGACTCGTTCTGTCTCCTAGAGATGAACGTACTTTGGTGCGAAAAGTGCAAATCAATCCCAGAACAACAGCACAGGACCTTGTGAAGATGCTGGAGGAAACAGGTACAAAAGTATCTATATCCAGAGTACAACGAGTCCTATATCAATATAACCTGAAAGGCTGCTCAGCCAGAAAGAAGCCACTGCTCCAATACCGCCATAAAAAAGCCAGACTACGTTTGGCAACTGCACATGGTGGCAAAGATCGTACTTTTTAGAGGAATATCCTCTGGTCTGACAAAATAAAAATTGAACTGTTTGGCTATAATGACCATTGTTATGTTTGGAGGGAAAAGGGGGAGGCTTGCAAGCCGAAGAACACCATCCCAACCGTGAAGCACGGGGGTGGCAGCATCATGTTGTGGGGGTGCTTTGCTGCAGGAGGGACTGGTGCACTTCACAAACTAGATGGCATCATGAGGGAAATTATGTGGATATATTGAAGCAACATCTCAAGACATCAGTCAGGAAGTTAAAGCTTTGTTGCAAATGAGTCTTCCGAATGGACAATGACCCCCAAGCATACTTCCAAAGTTGTGGCAAAATTGATTAATGAAAACAAAGTCAAGGTATTGGAGTGGTCATCACAAAGCCCTGACCTCAATCCCGTAGAAAATCTGTGGGCAGAACTGAAAAGTGTGTGCAAGCAAGGTGGCCTACAAACCTGACTCAGTTACACCAGCTCTGTCAAGAGGAATGTGCCAACATTCACCCAACTTATTGTGGGAAGCTTGTGGAAGGCTACCCGAAACGTTTGACCCAAGTTAAACAATTTAAAGGCAATGCTACCAAATACTAATTGAGTGTATGTAAGCTTCTGACCCACTGGTAATGTGATACAAGAAATAAAAGCTGAAATAAATAGTTCTCTCTACTGTTATTGTGACATTTCACGTTCTTAAAATAAATTGGTGATCCTAACTGACCTAAGACAGGGGAATTTTACTAAGATTAAATGTCGAGAATTGTGAAAAAGTGAGTATAAATGTATTTGGCTAAGGTATATATAAACTTCTGACTTCAACTGTATGTATACACACATCCAAACACAAACTACCGTTCAAACGTTTGGGGTCACTTAGAAATGTCCTTGTTTTTGAAAGAAAAGCACATTTTTGGACAGTTTGGACACAACTACTCATTGCAGGGTTTTTCTGTATTTTTACTATTTTCTACATCGTAGAATAAAAGTGGCAACATATACTATGAAATAACACATATGGAATCATGTATTAAGCAAAAAAGAGTTAAACAAATCAAAGTAGCCGCCCCAGCTCTGCACACTTGGCATTCTCTCAACCAGCTTCATGAGCTAGTCAAATGGTATGCATTTCAATTAACTGGTGTGCCTTGTTAAACGTTCATTTGTGGAATTCCTTTCCTTAATGTGTTTGAGCCAATCAGTTGTGTTGTTTCAAGGTAAGTGGGTATACAGAAGATAGCCCTATTTGGTCAAATATCAAGTCCATGTTATGACAAAAACAGCTCAAATAAGCAAAGAGAAAGGACAGTCCATCATTACTTCAAGGTCAATCATTCTGGAACATTTCAAGAACTTTTAAAGTTTCTTCAAGTACAGTCGCAAAAACCATCAAGCGCTATGATGAAACTGGCTCATGAGGACTGCCACAGGAAAGGAAGACCCAGAGTTACCTCTGCTGCAGATGATAAGTTACTTCGAGTTACTAGCCTCAGAAATTGCAGTCCAAATAAATACTTCAGAGTTCAAGTAACAGACACCTCTCAACATCAACTGTTCAAAAGAGAATGCATAAATCAGGCTTTCATGGTAGAATTCCTGTGAAGAAAGCACTACTAAAGGACACCAATAATAGGAGACTTGCTTGGGCCTAGAAACATGAGCAATGGACGTTAGACCGCTGGAAACCTGTCCTTTTGGTGTGATGAATCCATTTGACATTTTTGGTTCCAACCGCCGTGTCTTTGTGAGACGCAGAGTAGGTGAACGGATGATCTCCGCATGTGTGGTTCCCACCGTGATGCATGGAGGAGGTGTTGTGATGGTGTGGGGGTGCTTTGCTGGTGACACTGTTGGTGATTTATTTAGAATTCAAGGCACACTTAACCAGCATGGCTACCACAGCATGCTGCGTCAATACACCATCCCATGTGGTTTGCACTTAGTAGGACTGTCATTTGTCTTTCAACAGGACAATGACCCAACACACCTCCAGGCTGTGTAAGGGCTTTTTGACGAAGGAGAGTGATAGAGTACTGTATCAGATGACCTGGCCTCCACTATCCCCTGACTTCAAACCAACTGAGATGGTTTGGGATGAGTCAGACTGCAGTGTGAAGAAAAAGCAGCCAACAAGTGCTCAGCATATGTGGGAACTTTCAAGACAGTTGGAAAAGCATTCCAGGTGAAGCTGGTTGAAAGAATGACAAGAGTGTGCAAAGCTGTGATCAAGGCAAATTATGGCTACTTTGAAGAATCTAAAATACATTTTTTGGGTTACTGCATGATTCCATATGTGTTATTTCATAGTTTTGATGTCTTCAATATTATTCTACAATGTATAAAATAGTAAAAATAAAGAAAAACCCTTGAATGAGTACCGTAATTTCCGGACTATAAGCCGCTACTTTATTCTCATGCTTTGAACCTCGCGGTTTATACAATGACGCGGCTAATTTATGGATTTTTCCCGCTTTCACAAGATCCATGCCCCCAAAAAACTGAGCACCGTCACATAATGTGATGCAAATCGAGCGCGCTCAAACTGATTCTGACATTCTGATTACGGTAGTAATTTTGTCACCCTCATCATGGCAAAGACACGGAGAAATGCATATGATGCAAGTTCAAGTTGAAGGCGATCGATCTGGCTGTTGGAAAAGGAAATAGAGCTGCTGCACGGGAGCTTGGCCTTAATGAGTCGATGATAAGACGTTGGAAACAGCAGCGTGAGGAACTGACTCAGTGCAAAAAGACAACAAAAGCTTTCAGAGGGAAGAAAAGCAGATGGCCCAAAGTATTTGCAGCCACTCGACATCAGTGTAAATTGTGCATTTAAGGTGCCGCTCCTTGTACAGTGGGAGGCTTGGATGACAAGTGGGGAGAAATCCTTCACTAAAACGGGCTGCATGCGAAGAGCAACTTATGGTCAAGTCTGCCAGTGGGTCCTGACAGCGTGGAGCATTGTCAAAAAATCCACTATCATCAACGGGTTTCAAAAGGCTGGACTGCTGCGTGTTGAAGGGGCAGCATGAGCTCAGCGGGGTATTTGCCTCCGGATGAAAGTGACGAGAGCGACAATCCAACATCGGATGAAGCAATTCTGAGGCTATTCAACTCCGACACCGAAGGAGATGACTTCAGTGCACAGGAGGAGGAAGATAGTGAACAAGTTAATTTGTTTCAATGTACCGGTAGGCACCTGCGGCTTATAGACATGTGCGGCTTATTTATGTACAAAATACATACTTTTTTAATAATTCAAAGGGTGCGGTTTATGTTCAGGTGCGCTTAATAGTCCAGCAATTATGGTAGGTGTGTCCAAATTTTTGACTGACTGGTACTGTACATATTTACCCCAATTACCTCGTGCACATCGACTCGGTACTTGTACCCCTTGTACAGTGTATATATCCAAGTTATTGCTACTCATTGTGTATCTATTGTTACTTTTATTATTACATGTTTTACTTTTCTATTATTTCTCTATTTTCTTTCTCTCTGCATTTTTGGGAAGTTCCTATGAGTAAGTATTTCACTGTTAGTCCACATCTGTTGTTTACGAAGCATGTGACAAATACAATTTGATTAGATTTTGCGTGTGTGTATATGTTTAGATCCTGCTCCTGGATGAGCCTACTGCTGGTATGGACCCCTGTTCCAGACACCAGGTGTGGTCTCTGCTGAAGAGTCGCAGAGCAGGCAGAGTCACGGTGCTCAGCACTCATTACATGGACGAGGCAGACATACTCGCTGGTACACCCATCTCTTCCCTATCTATCTCTAACAATGTGTTCATCTGTAGCAGGGTTCTCTCTATCCCTCAATACACTTACGTCTTTCACTCGCCATCTCAATTTCTCCTTTTCTCTTCTCTCTTTCTCTCTCTCTCTTTCATTTTCCCGTTCCCTTCTAGACCGCAAAGCTGTGATCTCTCAGGGCCAACTTAAGTGTGTTGGTTCTTCCCTATATCTCAAGACCAAGTGTGGAGTAGGATACCACCTCAGGTAATTTCGGCAGACAGCTCTCTAAATGTCACAAAAAATACACTATAAAACATATCTCGACCTAAAGCGTTTTGACCTATTTAAGCCATCCAGCAGATTGTTTCTTCAAAAATTGTTTCTTCAAAAATCGTGTTGTTTGATGACAGTAACACTGATGCATACATACCACAGCTAAATCATGTTGTTTGATGACAGTAAGACTGATTCATACATACCACAGCTAAATCATGTTGTTTGATGACAGTAAGACTGATTCATACATACCACAGCTAAATCATGTTGTTTGATGATAGTAAGACTGATGCATACATACCACAGCTAAATCATGTTGTTTGATGACAGTAAGACTGATGCATACATACCACAGCTAAATCATGTTGTTTGATGACAGTAAGACTGATGCATACATACCACAGCTAAATCATGTTGTTTGATGACAGTAAGACTGATGCATACATACCACAGCTAAATCATGTTGTTTGATGACAGTAAGACTGATTCATACATACCACAGCTAAATCATGTTGTTTGATGACAGTAAGACTGATTCATACATACCACAGCTAAATCATGTTGTTTGATGACAGTAAGACTGATGCATACATACCACAGCTAAATCATGTTGTTTGATGACAGTAAGACTGATGCATACATACCATAGCTAAATCATGTTTTTTTTCCCTTCCTATAGAATGTCTATTGGTGGACGGTGTGAGGTGGATGGTGTCACATCATTGGTCAAGCACCACGTCCCCAAGGCGCAGTTGTCACGGCAACAAGAGGCTGAGCTGACATTCACCCTCCCTTTCGAAAGCATGGACACCTTTTCAGGTCAGAAACTAATCTCTGTGCTACAGCTCAGTTGATCGCGCCTATCATAGAAATATAATTCCTATTGAGTGTACCCATGACGGGGAAGTCAAATTGCTATAGTCCGAGGGGCTATTCACTTTCGAGGAATTATATTTCTATTAATATATAGCAGGTAGAGTTTTAGATCTGTGGTTCTGTACTTACTGTACCTTGACTTCACTCTCTCAGGATTGTTCTCAGAACTAGACTGCAGGCCAGACCTGGGCATCATCAACTACGGGGTGTCCATGACAACGCTGGAGGATGTGTTTCTTCGTCTGGAGGCTGAGGCTGAGGTGGACCAGGCTGGTGAGCCTTCTTTTCTCTCCTTCTGTACTAAGCAGGGCTCTACATTCACATGCACTGGTCAAATCAAATCAAATTTTATTAAAAAAGTTAGGAGCACCACAAAGTTAGGAGCACCACATTATATTTTGGAGCACCAGAAAACATTCTACATTTTATTTATTGAGATACGGCCTACATGAATTCTAGCTACTTTTGCAGCATATGTTGTGACCTAGAAACGAATATGTAACACTGTAAAGACATGAGTTTATTATAAAACCTAAAATGTTGATCCAAATACTTGTCATTTTAAATTACATAGTCTTTTGTGGAATATTAGGTTTCTACATTGTGTAAAAACACTATTTTCCTATTGAAAGTTGTACCATGTACCAGGTCTTTCATTCATTGCTATGATCATTGACCTCCTGAAGAAGAAATCCCTTTTGCTTTCCTTCTGTGCCTGCAAATGTTTGGATATACTGGTAAAGTTACCATGTTGTTAGCTAGCTAGCCAATGAGGTAACATGATTGAACAAATTATTTAACAATGCTCAAGTAGTTTTAAAACAACCAACGACATGGTTTATGAATGTGAAATGGGGTCCTAGTGATCCACTATAGGAAGATAAACATGTTGCGGTAATATGGGTCAGATCTTTTGGTACTGGTTGTGCTAGAATCAAGACGTTTTCACTTTTTTCTCTAGGGTATTCGGAAACATTATCATTACAACAATTATTATCTGGGAGATTTCTTTCATAATCGCACAGTGTTCCCATAATAAAACTCCTTGGTCGCACTTTAAAGCCCTGCCCTTATGGAAAAACCACATGATTCCACATGTGATATTTCCACATGATTCCACATGTGATATTTCCACATGATTCCACATGTGATATTTCCACATGTTTTCACATGTGAAACCATCAAAATAAACTGTCATGTTTATAGAAATAAGAAGTTGTACGTTGTTACTTTATTTTTACTGCAACTTTAGACAAATTGCAAACGTATTCTTGGCAATAAATATATAGCCAATCTCCATTATGCCCATAGATCTGGTGGTGCAGCAGCAACATCCGGTAGCTAGCAACCAAGATGTTGTGAGTTCAAATCCCAAGTGAGGTTGAGTCCCAAGTAAATCAGCATACAGCCGCATACTATCCATTAACATCAACTATTCATTTTAAAGTAGTATTCTAAATGATATTGGACATCTCAGCTTTCACATGTGCTCAAATGTTGTCACATGTCATTTCATATTCTCACATTTACATTTTGAATCCCATGTCACATTTATTTCACATTTATTTCACGTTGTCACGTGTAGTTTTATGTTCGCCCATGTTATCACATTAACTTCACATGTGATCATAAGATGCAATCTACTGACAACTATGTTACTAGGTCGTATTCATTAGGCACCGAACTGAAGAAAACTGACAAACAGGGAGAGGACTTGTCCAATTAGAAATATAATTTTTCGTTTTCTGTTCAAAAACAAACCAATTTTTGGGGGGGAATTTTACCCCGTTTTCTCCCCAATTTCGTGGTATCCAATTGTTCAGTAGCTACTATCTTGTCTCATCGCTACAACTCCCTTACGGGCTCGGGAGAGACGAAGGTTGAAAGTCATGCGTCCTCCGATAACAACCTTGGCAACCTTGGTTAGCACGCACTGCGCCCAGCCCGCCACAGGAGTTGCTGGTGCGCGATGAGACAAGGATATCCCTACCGGTCAACCCTTCCCTAACCCGGACGACGCTAGGCCAAATGTGCGTCGCCCCACGGACATCCCGGTCGCGGCCGGTTACGACAGAGCCTGGGTGCAAACCCAGAGTCTCTGGTGGCACAGCGCCCTTAACCACTGCGCCACCCGGGAGGCCCTTCAAAAACATTTTAAACAGTGAGCCCGAAAAGTACAACCCTGTTGAGTAGCCTAATAACATATTCCTCTCTCCCACCCCTCCCGTCTCCAGACTACAGTGTGTTCAACCAGGAGCAGGTTGAGGATGAGGGTGATGCATCCTCTCTGGACGACACTGACCAAAGACTACTGACCTTCTCTGACAGCAAGCCAGAGGCGGTCCAGGGCCATGCTCTGTGGAGACAGCAGTTCAGCACCGTGGCCTGGCTACACATGCTCAACATGCAGAGAGAGAGGAAGGCCTTTGTCTACACGTGAGTCTGGGGAGGGAACTGCTTACCTCTCTATTACCGAACCTAATATGACATTATTGACCTTATACACTGTGTTGTTGTACTAAGGCTATAGGCAAGATAATAGGGAGGTAAGCAGTTCCCTCCCCACATGCTCAACATGTAGAGAGAGAGGAAGGCCTTTGGCTACATGGGCTAGTCTGGGTTGAGAAGGACAGGGAACTGTTCTGGGTGTGAGTGTGAACCCCAACACAGTGTCAGTGTGGGTCAAAGGTCCATTTGATACATGTGGTGGCAGGGGAGACAGTTACTCAATGTATTTGTGTGTGTCTCACTCTCTCCCCCTCTCAGTCTGGCATTGTTCCTGGTCTTCCTAGCTGCTGTGCTAGTATTGTCTCTGGCTACGGGGAACATCCAGATCCACGCTCCAGAACGGCAGTTTCTCCCCATCTACCTGCTGAGACCGAACCAGGCTCCCCGGAAATACACCACCAGTCTACTGGTCCAGAACTCATCAGGTACGTCAGCCAATCAGTCAGGAAATACACCACCAGTCTACTGGTCCAGAACTCATCAGGTTAGTCCATACTCTCGTCTATACTGTGAACTGATACTCTTGAATACTGTGTTCTCCTCCCATCACTACAGCTCTGAAATACTTTGTTCTCTATCTAGCTCTTCCCAAGCAGTAGAGTTCCTAGCAGCATCTGTTCACAGAATATGAATGGCTGAATACGAGAGTAGAAACACACTGGTTAGAAACACACACAAAACAACTGTGGTCTGTTTCTCTGTGCAGGCTCGGATATCTCCGACTTCATCCGTAACCTGGAATCTCAGGACATCAAGGTGGAGATGATGAAGAACACAGACTACATGTCCTGTGCTCCTCACAGTGCAGCCATCAACGTCACCGGATCCAACAAGGTGAAAAATAATAACCCCTCTTCTACAGAAGGGTGACATTCTTTCTTTCTCTCTGTGAGTGTGTATGTGTGTGGGCGGTTTACCCTCTGATTATATGCATGATGTGGATGGTTCTAAATTAGATGCTATATGGAGTGCTCTTAGGCTGAGGCTAGTTATGCAGCAAGTGCCCTAATTGGTAGTAGGGTGCTTCAGTAGAGTGGTTCACGTTTACCCTGGCTGTCTGTCTATGGCGCAGAGCCACATAGGATGTGTCTACACAGGCAGCCCAATTCTGATCCCCCCCCCTCGGACTATTTTGACCAATCAAAATCAAATCAGCTCTTTTGCCAATAATTGGGGCATAAGATCAGAAGACATAGAGAGGCCACTAATGCCACTTTAAATGCCCGGTCCTTGATTGACTCTTCTGTCTGGTTATAGGGTTTCAGTTAAGCAAAGCTTTACGCAAGCACGCCTACGCACACACACACAGACAACCATTGACAACGGACCCTTTTTTCTTTCTCCGCTTTGCAGGGTTTCAGATACAGTGTAGCATTCAACAGTACTACCGTCCACTCTTTGCCCATGACAGTCAACGTCCTCAGTAACGCCATCCTACGAGGTCTCAACGGCACACAACGCATCCACACCTGGACCAAGCCCTTCGACTATGTAAGTCAAGTCCAATAAAACTAATGATTGGAATAACACCGTGATGGTTTAGTTAGAATAGCACGTACAGCAATAGTCTAGATAAATTCAGTTATATTCTATCTAAAACTTGTTACAGACATACACAAGCAATAAAGTATATTTATCCATGTATCTATCGAATTAACAAAAGGTACCTGAAAGAGTGAGCATCATGCTACAATAATTTTACGTTCCCTATGTTCTTCTCCTTAGCAAATTCCCGACGCCACGTCATATGCTCTGGTCTACATTGAGGCTATCATACTGGGGATGCTAGCTGCAGGCATGCCTGCCTACTTCGCCATGGACCACACCCGAGACAGAGAGGTAAGCACTAAGCGGTCGATTCACCCGAGACAGAGAGGGTAAGCATTAACCAGTCGATTCACCCGAGACGGTGAGGGTAAGCACTAACCAGTCAATTCACCTGAGACGGAGAGGGTAAGCACTAACCAGTCGATTCACCTGAGACGGGGAGGGTAAGCACTAACCAGTCGATTCACCTGAGACGGGGAGGGTAAGCACTAACCAGTCGATTCACCTGAGACGGGGAGGGTAAGCACTAACCAGTCGATTCACCTGAGACGGGGAGGGTAAGCACTAACCAGTCGATTCACCCGAGACGGGGAGGGTAAGCACTAACCAGTCGATTCACCTGAGACGGGGAGGGTAAGCACTAACCAGTCGATTCACCTGAGACGGGAGGGTAAGCACTAACCAGTCGATTCACCTGAGACGGGGAGGGTAAGCACTAACCAGTCGATTCACCTGAGACGGGGAGGGTAAGCACTAACCAGTCGATTCACCTGAGACGGGGAGGGTAAGCACTAACCAGTCGATTCACCCGAGACGGTGAGGGTAAGCAATAACCAGTCGATTCACCCGAGACGGGGAGGGTAAGCACTAACCAGTCGATTCACCCGAGACGGTGAGGGTAAGCACTAACCAGTCGATTCACCCGAGACGGTGAGGGTAAGCAATAACCAGTCGATTCACCTGAGACGGGGAGGGTAAGCACTAACCAGTCGATTCACCCGAGACGGTGAGGGTAAGCAATAACCAGTCGATTCACCTGAGACGTGGAGGGTAAGCACTAACCAGTCGATTCACCCGAGACGGGGAGGGTAAGCACTAACCAGTCAATTCACCTGAGACGTGGAGGGTAAGCACTAAGCAATCGATTCACAGAATAGTAGACTTTCCATGAATACTGTCTGGGACTGCTCTAATGCAGAACTGTCTGGAGCTTTCAGTTTTCTCCCGATTCAGAAATGACCTCATTGGTGATTGATTGAACAACAATAGCGGTGAAACTGAAAGCCTACAATACAACAAAAAAGGCACTCCTTTTGTGATCTACATACAAAAACATGCATTTGGTGTGCTTTCCATATTGACTGAACTCTTTCCTTTCTCTTCTCAATCCTAGATAAAGTGCCGTTCAACGCTGCGTATCTCTGGCCTGGTCCCGTCTGCGTACTGGTGTGGTCAGGCTGCAGTGGACATCCCCTTCTACTACCTCATACTGACCACCATGACCAGCATCCTCTTCTCCTTCCATACTGCCAACCTGCTTACCTCTAGCAACGTCACCGCAGTGGTCAGTTAGTTAGACTCGCGTGTCTAGTACAGTACACATGCACACTTCCGTGGTCAGTCAGAAACAACACACACATACAATGGAAAGAAAAAGTATGTGAACATTTTGGAATTACCTGGATTACTGCATAAATTGGTCATACAATTTGATCTGATCTTTATCTAATTCACAGCAATGGACAAAGTGTGCTTGAACTAATAACACACAAATTGTTGTATTTTTCTTGTCTATATTGAATATAGCGTTTAAACATTCACAGTGTAGGTTGGGAAAAGTATGTGAACCCCTAGGCTAATCACTTCTCCAAAAGCTAATTAGAGTCAGGAGTTAGCTACCCTGGAGTCTAATCAATGAGACAAGATTGGAGATGTTGGTTAGAGATGCACTGCCCTATAAAAAACACTCACAAAATTTGAGTTTGCTATTCACAAGAAGCATTGTCTGATGTGAACCATGCCTCGAACAAAGGAGATCTCAGAAGACCTAAGATTAGGAATTGTTTACTTGCATGAAGCTGGAAAGGGTTACGAAAGTATCTCTAAAAGCCTTGATGTTCATCAGTCCACGGCAAGACAAAGTGTCTATAAATAGAGAAAGTTCAGCACTGTTGCTACTCTCCCTAGGAGTGGCCGTCCTGCAAAGATGGAATGCTCAGTGAGGTTAAGAAGAATCCTAGTGTCAGCTAAAGACATAGAGAAATCTCTGGAACATTCTAACATCTCTGTTGACGAGTCTACGATGCGTAAAACACTAAAGAAGAATGGTGTTTGTGGGAGGACACCACGGAAGAAGCCACTGCTGTCCAAAAAAACCCATTGCTGCTCGTCTAAAGTTTGCAAAAGAGCACCTGGATGTTCCACAGCGATACTGGCAAAATATGTTGTGAACAGATTAAACTACAGTTGAGTTGTTTGGAAGGAACACACAACACTATGTGTCGAGAGAAAAAAAGACACATCAAAACCTCATCCCAACCCTAAAGTATGGTGGAGGGAGCATCATGGTTTTGGCTGTTTTGCTGCCTCAAGGCCTGGACAGCTTGCTATCATCAACAGGAAAAATGAATTCCCAAGTTTATCAAGACATTTTGCAGGAGAATGTTAGGCTATCTGTCCACCAATTGAAGCTCAACAGAAGTTGGGTGGTGCAACAGGACAATGATGCGAAACACAGAAGTAAATCAACAACAGAATGGATTCAACAGAAGAAAATATGCCTTCTGGGGTGGCCCAGTCAGAGTCCTGACCTCAACCCGATTGAGATGCTGTAGCATGACCTCAAGAGAGCAGTTCACACCAGACATCCAAAGAAAATTGCTGAACTGAAACGGTTTTGTAAAGAGGGATGGTCCAAAATTCCTCCTGACTGTTTTGCAGGTCTGATCCGCAACAACAGAAAACTTTGGGTTGAGGTTATTGCTGCTTTAAGAATAATTTGAAGATAAATACACAACGCAGAGGACGAGAGTACTAGAATACTAATGGTCAATAGCAAATTGTAAATAGGAGTTGGGTTTCAGTTCAACATCTGTTTAGAATGTGTGGAATGTCACTCCTGAACTCAGAGCGACGTGTGCCACGTTTTCATTAGTCTGTACATTGAGTCGGGGGCAGGATACTTGTTACTGGCCATTGGCCAAGTTGTACTGCAATGACTTCTGATTACTCAACCCCAGGTTACGGTGGGGGGTTATAAATGGCAGCCTGTTCCTTTGTTCGGTGGAGAAAAGCTGAGGAGATGGGAGACTGAACATCTACCTACCAGCATAACATCCTGATTTGTCCTTTTCAAATAAACCTATTTTTCTCCCCCTGATTTGCTTTGGAGTTTGTGTTATTGAAGAATAACATAAATAGCTAACACTGCCAAAGGATGGTCAACCAGTTATTAAATCCAAGGGTTCACATACTTTTCCCACCCTGCACTGTGAATGTTTACATGGTGTGTTCAATAAAGACATGAAAACGTATAATTGTGTGTTATTAGTTTAAGCAGACTGTTTGTCTATTGTTGTGACTTAGATGAAGAGCAGATCAAATTTTATGACCAATTTATGCAGAAATCCAGGTAATTCCAAAGGGTTCACATACTTTTTCATGCCACTGTACACTCCCTCAGACTGACTCTCTCTCCATCTATCTTATTTTCTATAGATCCTGTGTCTCATAGGTTTTGGTCCAGCTATGATCCTGTTCGCCTATGTGGTGTCTTTCATGTTCACACGCGTCCAGAGTAACAGAGACTTCTTCTCTGTGGTCTCCATGATGGTGAGAACAACAACCTTCCCTCCCTCCCTGTCACACAACATTTATATAACGTTCACACACAACATTACAACGTTCATGCAACATTCTTACAATATTAACAAAACCGTTTGTTTTTATTACGAAGTTTCATCTATAGTGAAAAACAATATAAGTAGATTAATGATTTGTGTCAATGTGGGAGCAGCTATATTACTTTGTTTGGTTATTTTGTGTGTGTGTGTCGTTCTGTTGCATTCTAGGTGTGTGTGGTGTCTGCCTCCATCGTCCAGCTGTCATTTGTAAACGACAACCCCGGGCTGACGAGGATCCTCCACAATACACTATGTTTCTTCAACCCTCTCTACCCCTTAATGGGCTGCCTTAATTCTATCACCAAGGCCACCTTCCTGCCCTCCCTCTATGAAGAGGACTTCCTCTGGAAGAACCTGCTCATTGCTGTCCTATCTGTAAGTAGCAGGAAATGCCCTGGACATTATAGTAGGAATAGGAGTCAGAGTACGGAGATGTTGAGGTCTAACATGGATTGGGTTTATTGTTGTTGCTTACTTTGTGTCTGGTAGGAAATTATTTCTGTTTCATACAGCATGCTAGCATATCAATATTTTTTGTAGACAGACATACAGCACATCACACACATTGTTTCTCCCCAGCCCTATCTGCAGTGCATCCTGCTGCTGTTCATGCTGCGCTGGTTGGAGATCCGCTACGGAGGGAGGACCATGAAGAATGACCAGTTCTGCAGGTAAGGGATGAGAGAAGAAAAAGAGGGGCAGGGCTACTCAGAGGGAAGAGGTGGTGGTCAATGGATAGGGGGAGTATGTTGATAAAAATGTTGTTAAAGTCCCAGTGCAGTCGAAAAGGACTCGCATACAGTAGAATAGAAAACCATTTGTACAAACTAGCGGAAATTATTCACACAACTGGTCACAAAGGTTTACTTGGAAGGGATATAAATACAGCGCTAATTTTGCTTTTATTTAAAATAAAAAGATAAGGATGCCACCCATTGCTCTCACTATCACCCCCTATCTTTGATAAAACAGATATTAAACCATTTTGTAAAATCCTGTTGTCCTGTCTCGAAACCTACTTACCCAAATTGGTACATCCTCAGATAGCCGCCATCGTCTATTACTTACAGTATCTTACATGCTCATCAGAAACCAAAGCTCATTGGGCAGTTATATCTCTCGACGCATAAAAAAGCTTTTGATAGACTAAATGGTCGGTTTTGGAAAATATTATTAAAATACTATGTGCCAATACCTCAGCCATAGTAATAACAGGCAATACCTGCTCTGTTCTGGTCAGAATAAGTAGCAGGCAAGGTGATCCCATCTCACCTCAGCTATTTTTATTGTCTATGGAGGCCCTGGCCCAGGGACTTCAACAATCAAAAGAAATTACAATCATATCTCTCAATTCTACGGGTCATGCCATCTCATTATACTCAGATAATATCAAACTTTATCTAGACAATGTACACTACCGGTTAAAAGTTTGGACACACCTACTCATTCAAGGGTTGTTCTTTATTATTACGATTTTCTACATTGTAGAATAATAGTGAAGACATCAAAACTATGAAATAATACATATGGAATCATGTAGTAACCAAACTGTGTTATGTTAAACAAATTAACATATATTTTATATTTGAGATTCTTCAAATAGCCACCCTTTGCCTTGATGAGTTCTGGAGCGTGGATCTGGATGTTCCCCGTAGCCAGAGACAATACTAGCACAGCAGCTAGGAAGACCAGGAACAATGCCAGACTGAGAGGGGGAGGGAGTGAGACACACATACATTAACTGTCTCCTCTGCCACCACAAGTATCAAATGGACCTTTGACCCAAACCGACACTGTGTTGGAGTTCACACCCAGTTCCCTGTCCTTCTCAACCCAGACTAGGGGGAAGGGAGAGAAAGAAAGAGGGAGAGAGAAGAGAGAAAGAAAGGGAGAGTGCATGGGAGAGATCATTTGAATTACAGTGAGAGAGACAAATGCATAGAGTAATTGTCTCTGACACAATGTTGAAAGCTCCTCTGCCACCACGAGTATGAAATGGACCTTTGACCCAAACAGTTCTTTAGAACACCCACAGGCCTCACAAGACTTGTCTGAAGGCCCCCTGGTACCACAAGACTCGTCTGAAGGCCCCCTGGTACCAGTTGAAAAAAATGAATGGAAGTATATATGGAGACTGTTTAATGACAAAAAATAAGGTTTTAAATATGTTTAAAAATAATAATAATAATAATAATAATAAATGTTTCCTGATCTTTCTTATATCTCAAGATATAAGTGTCTCTCTAGAGACACTTCAGAACAACGTCCTTTTTATATTTTGGGGGGATAGTCCATGTAGATAGTCTGTTATTCAATGCATTTGTATTGGCTAATAGCAGTAAGGCCCCAAAAAAAAATTCATAATTATTACATATATATTTTTATACTTCAAGGTGTCTTAAAATTCAATATCAAATAACTAAATGATCCTTGGTGTGACCTTAAAGCAATTCCATATACACTACCAGTCCAAAGTTTAGACACACCTACTCATTCCATGGTTTTTCTTTATTTTTTTACTATTTTCTACATTGTAAAATAATAGTGAAGACATCAAAATGATGACATAACACATATGGAATAATCTAGTAACCAAAAATGTGTTAAACAAATCTAAATATATTTGGTGTCAGGTTTCCTCTAGACATGACGCTTGGCATTCAGACCAGAAAGTTCTATCTAAGTTTCATCAGACCAGAGAATCTTGTTTTTCATGCTCTGATGGTGCCGTTTTTGCTAACTCCAAGCGGGTTGTCATGTGCCTTTTACTGAGGAGTGGCTTCCATCTGGCCACTCCACCATAAAGGCCTGATTGGTGGTGTGCTGCAGAGATGGTTGTCCTTCTGGAAGGTTCTCCCATCTCCACAGAGGAACTCTGGAACTCTGACAGAGTGACCATCGGGTTCCTGGTCACCTCCCTGACCAAGGCGCTTCTCCCCCGATTGCTCAGTTAGGCGGCGCGGCCAGCTCTAGGAAGAGTCTTGGCGGTTTCAAACTTATTCTATTTAAGAATGATGGAGGCCACTTTGTTCTCGGGGATCTTCAATGCTGCAGAAATGTTTTGGTACACTTCCCCAGATCTGTGCCTCGACACAATCCTGTCTCGGAGCTCTACGGACAATTCCGTCGAACTCATGGCTTTGTTTTTGCTCTGACATGCACTGTCAACTGTGGGACCTTATATAGACAGTTGTGCCTTTCCAAATCATGTCCAATCAATGGAATTTACCACAGGTGAACTCCAATAAAGTTGTAGATACATCTCAAGGATGATCAGTGGAACAGGATGCACCTGAGCTCAATTTCCAGTCTCATAGCAAAGGGTCTGAACACTTATGTAAAGGTTTCTAAAAACAAATTCTAAAAACCTGTTTTCGCTTTGTCATTATTGGGTATTGTGTGTAGATTACTGAGGAATTTTTAGCGAACTCCATGACAGTAGCTCACGCAAGGGCATAAGTAGACTACAAATGCATGCTGGGGCAGGCATGCCCTGAGCTCGTGAATTGAGCGCTATTGAAGCGAAGTTTGGAGCGGGCGAGAAAGCCGACTCTCTAGCCTTTAGGAATATTTCTCCATGCTCCAGCTCTGCTCCGCTAACATACTCTTGACGCAAATGAGCTTCCCTGAGATGGTTTCTGACAGGTTGTGCAGAAATTATTTGGTTGTGCAAACCCACAGTTTCATCAGCTGTCCGGGTGGCTGGTCTCAGACGATCTCGCAATTGAAGAAGCCCGGATGTGGAGGTCTTGGGCTGGCGTGCTTACATGTGGTCTGCAGTGTTGGACGTACTGCCAAATTCTCTAAAATGATGTTGGAGGTGGCTTTTGCTACAGAAATTAACACTAAATTCTCTGCCAACAGCTCTGGTGGACATTCCTACAGTCAGCATGCCAATTGCACGCTCCCTCAAAACTTGAGACTTCTGGAGGCCCACCTCTTTTTTTGTTTGTCTTTTCTTTACCTACCAATTTTATTACAAAATTCTGTGTGGTTAATATGATCATTTTCTTTTATTGTAGAGGTGCAGCTTACAGTACGTGTAGTATAAACTAAAAGTGTGTAAATGCACATCAATATTGTACCTGTAACCCCCCCCCCAACCAAAAAATGACAAATAAAAACGTAGTAAAAAAAATGTTGTTGTTTTTTTTTATGAAAAAACAAACAGTAAAAATAAATCATTGTTTTTGTTTCTTTCTGACCTTTTCAATTGAAAACAATCCCAGTGTGGTAATTGATATTGAGATAACAATGGCTGCATTGGATCTTTAAGTCGTCATAATACTCCACCTAGCTTCGATTCCAATGTTCCTTGATTTGAATGAGACTTGAAAGTATGGTAACGTGAGACTATGAAACTGAATATTACCATTCTTTCTCCTGAAGGATCTCTTCCAATACTAAGGCTAAAGTGGAGCGTAACCCAGAGGAGGGGATCAACGAGGATGAAGATGTTCAGATGGAAAAGGCTCGGGTGAAGGAGGCCCTCACCTGCCAGTGCTGTGAGGAGGTGTGTGTGTTAAGTGATTTTTATTCACACCTTGATCTCTGTGGAAGACTAGTCCCATCTTTGAAAGGGGATTTGCCATGTTTTGACGGTTTCCTCAGATCTATTAACTGCCATCTAATAATATTTTTCTTGTGCCCCCCCCTTCAGAAACCAGTAGTGGTGGTGAGTAACTTGAGGAAGCAGTATAAATGTCCAAGGGAAGGAATCTCTCTCAAGAAGAGGAGGACGGTAGCCACCAAGAATATCTCCTTCTGTGTACGCAAAGGTCAGCCGAGCTTACTACTCTCCAACTGTAAACTGTACATTTGATTAGTCAAGCACTAAACAATTCCATTGCTTGACATTTATCACATGACGTTATGAATGCAATGATTTATGTCCAGGGCAATGGAGGCTGCTGAAGGGAGGATGGCTCGTAGTAATGGATGGACCGGAATAGATAGAATGGTATCGGACACATGGTTTCCATGTACTCCATTCCAGCCATTATTATAAGCCGTCCTCCCCTCAGCAGCCTCAACTGGATTTAAATGAGGCTTAGGTGGTGGGCGTGGTAAGGGATGTGGCAGGGGCGCAGTTGTTCTGCCTGCACAGTAAAATAATAAAATTAGTGGCCCAAATCTTGGCGGTGTCAGGAAATTATAGACAAGCCATTTTCCCCCAATTCTACACTTTCCATGCAGCTGCTATTATTTTTGTTTTAAAGCAGATTTCCTGCAATTCTATGCATTTTGCCATGGCTAATGCTGTGTTCTTTTGCCCAAACATAACAAAATATATACTGCTAAATTAATTGTTTTGGGATTTTTCTATTCTCCCTGACTGTCTATTTTTTATTTTGGTGGTTGTTAGTTAAAAAAAAATCTATATATTTTACATTGTTTGTATTTAAGCAACCCGTCCAAGGATATTAATGGCAGAGAAATCCCTGAGGTCTGCACTGTGAGGCTTGGGTTTTTGAACAATGTCAATGTCAATGGTCAATGGTCTCATAACAGAGTATATCAACCAGTATATCAACTGTATGTGTGCTCAGGTGAGGTGCTTGGACTGCTGGGGCCCAACGGAGCAGGGAAAAGCACCATCATGCATATGTTGTCTGGAGACACAGTCCCAACCGCTGGACAGGTACATACCATTCACCCTCTCTGTCTTTTGACTGGACCCTATATGCAATTTTTAGGGCCAGTTTCCTGGACTTAAATGTCATTTAAATTGAAAATGCCTTTTAAGCTGGGTGTACATTACACAATTTTGGTCTCGATTTAGCTGTCGCAGACAAGTTTGAGATCAGAGACAACATCCCCATGCCTACTTGGGGTGCGCGGCAGTAACCAACACTTGTTTAATGGGAGTGGGTCAGAGACTCAATCTGAGGGCTAACGATCAATCTTTGAGCAGTCCCAGACGTCACGATATTTTCAAACAATTCTCGTTGTGTGAGATGTGCAACGACAAGTTTTGAGAACGGTGATGAGCAATAGCCAATGAGAGCACGTTGTTTCACATCACCCATAATGTGTAGACTCGAGAAGGAGCGATGACTACTGCTAGTATGCATTTGTACTTGCCTTTAAATCAAAGCCAAGTGTCAAATTGATACAGCTCTGAAGTTCACAATCAATCTTATTCATTTCATTCATTCAATTGTTGGCTAGATATTTCACCTCAAATCTAATCCCATCATTGTTTTCGTGCGACAACGTGGTATTGGCAATCCTCAAGACCAAGTGAAGAATCTTGTAGTGTGTTCCCCGTCTGTGCCGCCATCGTTTAGTGTGCGCACAACTACGAAAGATGGTTGTTAGGTTTAGCCTTAAAGGCCCAGTGTAGTCAAAAACATGATTTTCCTTGACTTTTTCCACATTTTGTTACTTTAGCCTTATTCTAAAATGTATGAAATGGTTTTTTCCTCAATCTACACAATACCCCATGACAAAGGAAAAAAATATTTTAATACAGTTTTGCAAATAAAACGATTACATTTGCGTAAGTATTCAGACCCTTTACTCGGTTTCTCCCAGGTTCTGTCAGGTTGTATGGGAAGTGTCGCTGCACAGCTATTTTCAGGTCTCTCCAAAGATGTTCAAATCGGGTACAAGTCCGGGCTCTGTCTGGGCCACTCAAGGACATTCAGAGACTTGTCCCGAAGCCACTCCTGCGTTGTCTTGGCTGTGTGCTTAGGGTCTTGTTGCTGCCACCACCATGTAGGGCTGGGCAAATGGACAAAATCTCATATCGTGATATAGCACATTTTATATAAAATGACCACATGTAAAGGCCTATTTTTTATTACATATTTTTCTTCTTAAAAATATTTTTGTGGGCTTGCATGTTTTGCATTAATACGTGTCACATCAATTTGCATTTGGTACCTTAGGTCAAGTGTTAACACCAACTCATGAAAAGCCCCGTTTCTCGACCGTGTAAATTGGGGCCATGTCTTTGCAGATGTAAGTTGTAACGGCAGCTGTTAACTCCCATCTTCGTGGTCTGAGTCGGGGGTTTGTTTTGAGCACTCGACCGTACTTTTTGGGATCTCAACCGTAGACTCTCTCTGTACTGTTTCACACGATTCTTGTGTTGGTAGTGTTTGAGCCCGTTGTCGAGAACCGGCCTGAGGCATATTTTGCAGAGGACGGTTTTCTGGTCCGTGTCAGACTTTTCATACCCAAACCACATCCATGTGACCGAAGTAGCCCTTTTAGGTACGTGCTCTGTGTCACGTTTCATCTCCTCCGTGTTTGTTTGTGTTGCAAATTTCCCCGTGTGGAAGAACGCTAAGCGTTTTGCCATTGACAAAAAATATTGCCGTAAAGAGTGATTTGCAACAATGAAATATTATGCTCTATCGTCACACGATCTATATATCGCCCAGCCCTACCAGCATGCTTCACCGTAGGGATGGTGCCAGGTTTGCTCCAGATATGACAGTTTGCTGTCAAGCCAAAGAGTTAAATCTTGGTTTCATCTGACCAGAGAATCTAGTTTCTCATGGTCTGAGTCCTTCAGGTGCCTTTTGGCAAACTCCAAGCGCCTTTTGCTGAGGAGTGGCTTTTGTCTGTCCATTCTACCATAAAGGCCTGATTGGTTGAGTACTGCAGAGATGGTTGTCCCATCTCCACAGAGGATCTCTGGGGTTCTTGGTCAGCTCCCTGACCAAGGTGCTTCTCTCCCGATTGCTCAGTTTAAGATGAGTCTAGGTGGTTCCAAACTTCTTCCATTTAAGAATGGAGGCCACTGTGTTCTTGTGCACCTTCATTGCTGCAGAAATGTTTTGGTGCCTTGACAAACTCATGGCTTGGTTTTTGCTCTGACATGCACCGTCACCTGTGGGACCTTGTATAGTAACTTTCCAGATCATGTCCAATGAAATTGTAGAAACATCAATGGAACAGGATACACCTGAGCTCAAGTCATGTAAATGTTTATTTGCAAACAATTCTACAAACCTGTTTTTGCTTTGTCATTAAGTGGTATCGTGTATGTTGAGATTTCTTTTAATCAATTTTAGAATAAGGCTTTCAATGTGATGAAAGGGGTCTGAATACTTAGTATTATTCTAACCTCAGTGGAAACAATACATACAGTCAAAATTAGGATGCTGTCCAGTCCTAGCACAATTCTTGCTTGAGAAATTGCTCTTTGCGAAGGTTGGTTTTCAATCAAAATTGTATAAAACAATCACAAATGAAAGGTACTTAATTATTGCCCAGAAATGGTTTAATATTGAGACAAAAAACAGCTGCTTATAAGGTCCAATCTGATCCTTTGATTGAATATAAGTCTGTTTTTCTTGCCTCAGGTCCTGATGGGGGACTACAGTACAGAGTTCCGTCCAGTAGACAACCCCCTGGAGCATATAGGCTACTGTCCCCAGGTCAGCCCTTTGTGGCCCCGCATCACCCTGGAGGAACACCTGGAGATCTACGCTGCCATCAAGGGCCTCTGCGGACAGGACGTCCCTGGCATCATCACACGGTAACTATCCACTATCATGTTAACACTTGTCATTTAGCAGATGCTCTTTTCCAGTGTGACTGCATTCATGTTAACTAGGAAGGACAACCACATCACATGCAACGAAAGTGTAGTGGGTGGGGGCAGTTGCTGTTCCGTAGGTAAGCACCATGGTATTGTAGTGGATGGGAGCTTCGACTAGAAGCCAGTGGATCGTGGTGATATAGGAGAACTTGAAAACCATGCAGGCGGCAGCGTTCTGGATAAGTTTCAGGGGTTTGATGGCACAAGCGGGGAACCCAGCCAACAGCAAGTTGCAGTGGTCCAGACCGGAGATGACAAGTGCCTGGATTGACCTTCACCACTTCCTGTGTATTATAGGGTTGTACTCTACAGGTGTTGTAGAGCATGAACCTGCAAGAGCGGGTCACTGCTTTGATGTTTGCAGAGAACAATAGTGTCATGCCAAGGTTCTTCGCACTCTGGAAGAGCGACACTGGAGTTTTCAACCGTGATGGAGATGTCTTTGAGCGGGCAGGCCTTCCCCCAGGGGAAGAGCAGTTATGTCTTATTGAGCTTGAGGTGGTGGGCCGGACACCTGGGTGTCAGAAGGGAAAGTAGTTGCGTGTCATCTGCAGAGCAATGATAGGAGAGACCAAGTGACTTGTTGTATAAAGGCCCTAGAACCGAGCGCTGGGGGACACCAGTAAATCTGTGTCCGACGCAGATCCTCTCCATATCATCTGGTAGGAGCGGCCTGCCAGGTAGGATGCAATCCAAGAGTGTGCAGAGCACGAGATGCCTGGCCCTGAGAGTGGAGAGGAGGATCTGATGGTTCATGGTGTCAAAGGCAGTGGATAGATCTAGGAGGATGAGAACAGAGGAGAGAGTCAGCTTTGGCAGTGCAGAGAGCCTCTGACACAGAAGAGCAGTCACGGTTGGGTGACCCATCTTGAAGCCTGACTAGTTAGGGTCAAGATCATAGAGAGCCATAACGATAAAGTTGATCATAGACAGCACACTCAGGTGTTTTGAAAAGGCTACAGGTCTATAGTTTGACGTCAGATGAGTCGAGTGTTGGTTTCTTGAGTGGTCAGGGATAAATTGATGGGAGAAGGTCTCCAAGATGTGCCCGTCTACGTAGTCTGACCAGAAGACCGCCTCGTTTCCCTCTTTTACGAAGTTGTTTTTTTGGGGTCGCTGGCTGGGATCCATTCCGTTGTCCTGGTTGAAAGGCAAAACACCGTATCCGCTTCGCGAAAGTCATATTCTTGGTCGTACTGATGGTGAGTTGACGCTGATCTTATATTCAGTAGTTCTTCTCGACTGTATGTAATGAAACCTAAGGATGACCTGGGGTACTAATGTAAGAAATAACACGTAAAAAAAAAAAAAAAATGCATAGTTTCCTAGGAACGCGAAGCGAGGCGGCCATCTCTGTCGGCGCCGGAAGTAGGTTGATTACCAACAACGGCGAGACGGCCTACAGGGAGGAGGTGAGGGCCCTCGGAGTGTGGTGTCAGGACAATAACCTCACACTCAACGTCAACAAAACGAAGGAGATGATTGTGGACTTCAGGAAACAGCAGAGGGAACACCCCCCTATCCACATCGATGGAACAGTAGTGGAGAGGGTAGTAAGTTTTAAGTTCCTCGGCATACACATCACAGACAAACTGAATTGGTCCACTCACACAGACAGCATCGTGAAGAAGGCGCAGCAGCGCCTCTTCAACCTCAGGAGGCTGAAGAAATTCGGCTTGTCACCAAAAGCACTCACACACTTCTACAGATGCACAATCGAGAGCATCCTGGCGGGCTGTATCACCGCCTGGTACGGCAACTGCTCCGCCCACAACCGTAAGGCTCTCCAGAGTGTAGTGAGGTCTGCACAACGTATCACCGGGGGCAAACTACTTGCCCTCCAGGACACCTACACCACCTGATGTTACAGGAAGGCCATAAAGATCATCAAGGACAACACCCACCCGAGCCACTGCCTGTTCACCCCGCTATCATCCAGAAGGCGAGGTCAGTACAGGTGCATCAAAGCTGGGGCCGAGAGACTGAAAAACAGCTTCTATCTCAAGGCCATCAGACTGTTAAACAGCAACCACTAACATTGAGTGGCTGCTGCCAACACACTGACTCAACTCCAGCCACTTCAATAATGGGAATTGATGGGAAATGATGTAAAATATCACTAGCCACTTTAAACAATGCTACCTAATATAAAGTTTATATACCCTACATTATTCGTCTCATATGTATACGTATATACTGTACTCTCATCTGCTGCATCCTTATGTAATACATGTATCACTAGCCACTTTAACTATGCCACTTTTTGTTTACATACTCATCTCATATGTATATACTGTACTCGATACCATCTACTGTATCTTGCCTATGCTGCTCTGCACCATCACTCATTCATATATTTATGTACATATTCTTTATCCCCTTACACTGTGTATAAGAAATTCGTTTTGGAATTGTTAGTTAGATTACTTGTTGGTTACTACTGCATTGTCGGAACTGGAAGCACAAGCATTTCGCTACACTCGCATTAACATCTGCTAACCATGTGTATGTGACAAATAACATTTGATTTGAGATGGTCTGGGGTTGAGCAGGCAGGTTGTCCAGTGGCCAGACGTCATCTGGAAAAGGGGAGAAAGAGGTCAAGGTGTAGGGTAGTTCTGAGTGAGACCAGTGGACTCAATACGCTGAGTGAAGGAGTAGCAGATGTCGTCAATCTTTTTTTCACCCCAAAGTTGTTGACAAAGTCGTCCAGAGGGAGTAGAGGATTAAGGAATGTAGTGGTTGAAAGTGGCTTTAGCAGCAGATACAGAGGAAGAAGGTAGAGAGAAGGGAGTGAAAGGATGATAGGTTCTCTGGAAGTTTAATGTTCCTCCATTTTCCTCTCAGCCCTGTTTTGTAAACTCACAATGAGTCACTCAGCCACGGAGCAGGAGGGGAGGACCGAGCCGGCCGGGAGGATAGGGGACTGTGCAGGTCATAGGATGCGGAAAGGGAGGGGAGTAGAGTCGAAGAGGCAGAGTCGGGATAAGTATTTAGCAGAAGAGAGAGGAGATGGACAGGTGAGAATAGAAATTAGTAGACCTGTGTCACCACCACCAAAGACCAGGTGCTCTCGGACTATGAGAGAAATAGTCAGATGTAGAGTAGCTGGACTAGCAGGGTTCTCTGGGGTGATACATGTCTTTGTCAGGGCCAGAAAGTCGAGGGACTGAAGGGCAGCATAGGCTGAGATGAACTAGGCATTCTTGACCGCAGAGTGGCAGTTCCAAATGCTGCCAGAGACCAGGAATTCCACATGGATTGTGCGTGCAGGGTACACTAAATTAGGAGGGTTGCAACCAAGTTGTGGGGAACATCTGTAAATCTGACAGGGAGAGGTGCAAACGGGTATAGAAAACACACAGGTTTGACAAAGCTGCAAAATCAGAAAGTAAATAACTAGGTAAGATATACTCAAGTGAGAGTGTGGAGCCTTCCTCCAACAACTCCACAGAACCGTCTTTGTTTCGGCGTTGGTCTTAGTTATGAGACCGAACTGACACTACCGCTGAGAAACCAGGAGAGACTGAAGAACTAATTGCTAATTGCTTATCAGAGGTGGAGAGCACGCCTCCCTGTACTAATTGCTGATTGCCTAGGAGAAGCGAAAGCACTCCCCCTCCAATATAGCTACTGATTACCCAAAAGAAGTCACAAATGGCCCTGTACCTTCATCCTGATTGATGTGTCATGAACTATCTGCAAATTATTAACAGCCAGCAGACACCAAGTAGGTCACTGTGAAGACAGGGAGCACTTAAAGTAGCTAGCTTACAGACAGTACTAGACATCAATAGATAAAGACAAAAAAAAAGATACTATCAGGAGTCCTCTAGCTATAGAATGAAGCACACTGAGATGGTGCCTGAGAAGCTGGTTATATGCAGTACACTCAGAAAAGAGATGTTAACCACTGTGCCACAAAGAGGAACTTAGGGTATTTATAATTGGCTCAGAACAGGGCAGCCCGGCTGGCCCTTTAAAGTAAATGGAGAGCTAACAATGATATGAATGTAAATTTCTCATGGCTCAAAGTGGAAGAGAGATTGACTTCATCACTACTTGTTTCTGTAAGAGATGTTGACATGCTGAATTCACCGAGCTGTCTGTTTAAACTACTAGCACACAGCTCAGACACCCATTTATACCCCACAGACATGTCACCAGAGGTCTCTTCACAATGCCCAAGTCCAGATTTAAAATGTAAATAAAATAATAATAAAAATACACCTTATGGAACAGCGGGGACTGTGAAGAGACACACAAAGGTGCAGACACAAACACACGCACACAAGCGCTAGCACACACACTCTACACACATGTACATTGTAATATTGTTGTATGGTGGTTTAATACAGTTTGTATTGTAGATATGTAGATATGTAGTGGTGTAATAATGTTATATGATGTCCTGTTTTCTCTGTTTTTATATGTAATGTAAGTGCTTTAATGTGTTTGGACCCCATAATAGAAATAAATACCCTTATGACAACTGTCTTGTGGTAGTAACAGGTGGTGCCTGATGTAGTCAGAGATATGCTGTTGACAACTAAGCATTGATTTGATTGTTTATCTGGAGTTCATTTTAATCCTAAAAAATGAATAATGCATCTAACATTTGCATCTTATCTAACCTACCTTTTAGACTTGGCCCTCTTTATTTTTCTGTTATGTACCTTTTTGCTGGTGGTCTCCTGTGGAATGGACTTTGTGTGAACTTTGTGTTTGTCTCTCTCTCTCTGTGTTCCTATCAGTGTGGTGAATGCTCTGGAGCTGAAGGGCCACCTCCACAAGCAGGCCAAAAACCTCTCAGCTGGGATCAAGAGGAAGGTGAGACAGAATGAGGGAGAGCAAGAGAGAGTTCCACTTTACACTCGGTCTACTCTCCACACAACTTTACATAACACTGGGGAAAGGGAGACTTTTAGTTTGAAACTGCCTGCCAGGGGAGACCTTTGGAGAGCTGAAATGGGGTTGATTCAAAGATTCCGTTTGGGCCTAGCAGTACCATCATTTAATGTGACGTTTGATAATAGAGAGAGGAAATGAGGTGAGTATTTCCTCCCTCTGCCAGCACAAACAGCCCTACAATGTTAGCTGGTGTGTGTGTAAAATAACCACCAAGCTTAGCCCATAAACATTAACTAAATCCTAAAACCTTACTTTGCTCACTTGTTTAATTTGTATATCTGTGTCACAGTATGTTGACTGCTGTCTCAATCTCTGAATGCTCAGCTATGAGAAGCCAATTGGCGTTTACTCCTGAGGTGCTGACATGTTGTACCCCCTAAAACCACTGTGATTATTATTTGACCCTGCTGGTCATCTATGAACTTTTGAACATCTTGAAGAACGATCTGGCCTTCATGGACAATCTTATAATCTCCACTTGGAAAAGCCAGAAGAGGACTGTCAACCCCTCAGAGCCTGGTTCCTCTCTAGGTTTCTTCCTGACTTACTAGGGAGTTTTTCCTAGCCAACCTTGCTTCTACATCTGCATTGCTTGCTGTTTAGAGTTTTAGGCTGGGTTTCTGTATAAGCACTTTGGGACATCTGCTGATGTAAAAAGGGCTTTATAAATACATTTGATTTGATTGTTGCGTTTTCTTTGTGTGTTTTAGCCTAGCCCAAACATTCAAATCCTTTTGCCCTCACTAATTCTCATTTGCCTGTTTAATTTGTATCTGTGCCACACGTTGTTGACTGTATTCCTTTGTGTTTCAGTTGTGCTTTGCTCTCAGCATGTTGGGGAACCCTCAGATAGTTCTGCTGGACGAGCCTTCTACAGGGATGGACCCCAAGTCCAAACAACGCATGTGGTGAGACCCATGCTCCTCTCCCTGGGACAGGCACAATCAGACCAAAACAATGTTGTTGACAAGAAATAGTTGTGCGGTACAAGGCTGAGAAATTACAGCAAAGTCACACTGCAATCAATAGAAACCAGAATGTATCGTGTTTCATTGTGTAATTTGTATATGTACACTATATATACAAAAGCATGTGGACACATCTTCAGTGGATTCAGCTATTTCAGCAACACACATTGCTAACAGGTGTATAAAATCGAGCACACAGCCATGCAATCTCCATAGACAAACATTGGCAGTAGAATGGCTTTACTGTTTAGCTCAGTGACTTTCAAAGTGGCACCGTCATAGGATGCCACCTTTCCAACAAGTCAGTTTGTCAAACTTCTGCCTTGCTAGAGCTGCCCTTATTGTGAAGTGGAAACGTTTAGGAGCAACAATGGCTCAGCTGCAAAGAGGTAGGCCACACAAGCTCACAGAATGGGACCACCGAGTGCTGAAGCGTGTAGCACATAAAGATCGTCTGTCCTCGGTTGCAACACTCACTAACAAGTTCCAAACTGCCTCTGGAAGCAACGTCAGCACAAGAACTGTTCGTCTGGAGATTCATGAAATGTTGTTCCATGGCTGAGCAGCCGCACACAAGCCTAAGATCACCATACGCAATGCCAAGCGTCGGCTGGAGTGATGTAAAGCTCGCCGCCATTGGACTCTGGAGCAGTGGAAACGCTTTCTCTGGAGTGATGAATCACGCTTCACTATCTGGCAGTCCGACGGACAAATCTGGGTTTGGCAGATGCCAGGAGAACGCTACCTGCCCCAATGCAAAGTGCCAACTGTAAAGGGGGGAATAATGGTCTGGAGCTGTTTTCCATGGTTCGGGCTAGGCCCCTTAGTTCCAGTGAAGGGAAATCTTAACGCTACAGCATACAATGACATTCTAGACGATTCTGAGATTCCAACTTTGTGGCAACAGTTTGAGGAAGGCCCATTCCAGTTTCAGCATGAGAATACACCCGTGCACAAAGCGAGGTACATATAGAAAATGTTTGTCAAGATCGGTGTGGAAGAACTTGACTGGCCTGCACAGAGCCCTGACCTCGACCCCATCGAACACCTTTGGAATGAATTAGAACGCCGACTAACCCAACAGGCCTAATAGCCCAACATCAGTGTCCCACCTCACAAATGCTCTTGTGTCTGAATGGTAGCAAGACCCTGCAGCAATGTTCTAACATCTATTGGAAAGCCTTTCCAGAAGAGTGGAGGGGGACCAACTCCATATTAATGTCCATGATTTTGGAATGAGATGGTTGACGAGCAGGTGTCCATACACTACATAATCAAAAGTATATGTCAACTTCAGTTTCAAAGGTTTTCAGTTTGTTTTTTAGTTTTAGATTTTCATTGTTCTACTCTGTTAAGTAGCCAGTAAAGTGCTAAAGCTGTGGTCCTTCTGTCCCTCTGGTTCGTCCTGTCTCCAGGAGGGCTATCCGGGCAGCGTTTAAGAACCGCCAGCGTGGGGCCATTCTGACCACTCACTACATGGAGGAGGCTGAGGCTGTGTGTGACCGCGTGGCCATCATGGTGTCAGGGCAGCTCAGGTGAGTGTTGGGGTATCAGAGTAGCAGTGAAGATGGATGGAACATAGCGTTGGATAGAGAATGCACTTGCCACAATGGCTGTTTGTGGTCTGCCCTCTATCCAACTCAATGAGGGGGACGGGGACGTCCAGAAGCTCTGACATTGGGGTTGGCTTTGGGGAAAAGGTGTGATATGTTGCAATTACATTGCTTTAGCTAATAATCTATGTCGCAGTAACTAGGTTATAAATGACTTTGTTACAAGTACTTTGTCTTGTATCATACTGTGGGGATGTTTTTAGTGTTTGTTTGGTGTTGAGATCAGGTGGTGTATTGGGGAGTTGATTTGTGGTAGTTGTGATTAGGATGATGGTGATGAAGACAAGGATGTGTTATATCTCAGGTTTATTGGGTTTATCTAGTTGTGATGATGATGATGTGTCTCAGGTGTATTGAGTTTATCTAGTTGTGATGATGATGATGATGTGTCTCAGGTGTATTGGGTTTATCTAGTTGTGATGATGATGATGATGTGTCTCAGGTGTATTGGGTTTATCTAGTTGTGATGATGATGTGTTTCAGGTGTGTTGGGTTTATCTAGTTGTGATGATGATGATGATGTGTCTCAGGTGTATTGAGTTTATCTAGTTGTGATGATGATGATGATGTGTCTCAGGTGTATTGAGTTTATCTAGTTGTGATGATGATGATGTGTTTCAGGTGGGTTTATCTAGTTGTGATGATGATGATGTGTCTCAGGTGTATTGGGTTTATCTAGTTGTGATGATGATGATGTGTTTCAGGTGTATTGGGTTTATCAAGTTGTGATGATGATGTGTCTCAGGTGTATTGAGTTTATCTAGTTGTGATGATGATGATGTGTTTCAGGTGTATTGGGTTTATCAAGTTGTGATGATGATGTGTCTCAGGTTTACTGGGTTTATCTAGTTGTGATGATGATGATGTGTCTCAGGTGTATTGGGTTTATCTAGTTGTGATGATGATGATGTGTTTCAGGTGTATTGGGTTTATCTAGTTGTGATGATGATGATGATGTGTTTCAGGTGTATTGGGTTTATCTAGTTGTGATGATGATGATGTGTTTCAGGTGTATTGGGTTTATCTAGTTGTGATGATGATGATGTGTCTCAGGTGTATTGGGTTTATCTAGTTGTGATGATGATGATGATGTGTTTCAGGTGTATTGGGTTTATCTAGTTGTGATGATGTGTTTCAGGTGTGTTGGGTTTATCTAGTTGTGATGATGATGTGTCTCAGGTTTGTCTAGTTGTGATGATGATGATGTGTCTCAGGTGTATTGAGTTTATCTAGTTGTGATGATGATGATGTGTCTCAGGTTTACTGGGTTTATCTAGTTGTGATGATGATGATGTGTCTCAGGTGTATTGGGTTTATCTAGTTGTGATGATGATGATGTGTCTCAGGTGTATTGAGTTTATCTAGTTGTGATGATGATGATGTGTCTCAGGTGTATTGGGTTTATCTAGTTGTGATGATGATGATGATGTGTTTCAGGTGTATTGGGTTTATCTAGTTGTGGTGATGATGATGATGTGTTTCAGGTGTATTGGGTTTATCTAGTTGTGATGATGATGATGTGTTTCAGGTGTGTTGGGTTTGTCTAGTTGTGATGATGATGATGTGTCTCAGGTTTGTCTAGTTGTGATGATGATGATGTGTTTCAGGTGTATTGGGTTTATATAGTTGTGATGATGATGATGATGTGTTTCAGGTGTGTTGGGTTTATATAGTTGTGATGATGATGATGTGTTTCAGGTGTATTGGGTTTATCTAGTTGTGATGATCATGATGTGTCTCAGGTGTATTGGGTTTATATAGTTGTGATGATGTGTTTCAGGTGTATTGGGTTTATCTAGTTGTGATGATGATGATGATAATGATGATGATGTGTCTCAGGTGTATTGGGTTTATCTAGTTGTGATGATGATGATGATGTGTTTCAGGTGTATTGGGTTTATCTAGTTGTGATGATGATGATGTGTCTCAGGTGTATTGGGTTTATCTAGTTGTGATGATGATGATGATGTGTCAGGTGTATTGGGTTTATCTAGTTGTGATGATGATGTGTCTCAGGTGTATTGGGTTTATCTAGTTGTGATGATGATGATGATGTGTTTCAGGTGTATTGGGTTTATCTAGTTGTGATGATGATGATGATGTGTCTCAGGTGTATTGGGTTTATCTAGTTGTGATGATGATGATGATGTGTCAGGTGTATTGGGTTTATCTAGTTGTGATGATGATGATGATGTGTTTCAGGTGTATTGGGTTTATCTAGTTGTGATGATGATGTGTCTCAGGTGTATTGGGTTTATCTAGTTGTGATGATGATGATGATGATGATAATGATGATGATGTGTTTCAGGTGTATTGGGTTTATCTAGTTATGATGATGTGTCTCAGGTGTATTGGGTTTATCTAGTTGTGAACATGATGATGTGTTTCAGGTGTGTTGGGTTTGTCTAGTTATGATGATGATGTGTCTCAGGTTTGTCTAGTTGTGATGATGATGATGTGTCTCAGGTGTATTGGGTTTATCTAGTTGTGATGATGATGATGTGTCTCAGGTGTATTGAGTTTATCTAGTTGTGATGATGATGATGTGTCTCAGGTTTACTGGGTTTATCTAGTTGTGATGATGATGATGTGTCTCAGGTTTACTGGGTTTATCTAGTTGTGATGATGATGATGTGTCTCAGGTGTATTGGGTTTATCTAGTTGTGATGATGATGATGATGTGTTTCAGGTGTATTGGGTTTATCTAGTTGTGATGATGATGATGTGTTTCAGGTGTGTTGGGTTTATCTAGTTGTGATGATGATGATGTGTCTCAGGTTTGTCTAGTTGTGATGATGATGATGTGTTTCAGGTGTATTGGGTTTATATAGTTGTGATGATGATGATGATGTGTTTCAGGTGTGTTGGGTTTATATAGTTGTGATGATGATGATGTGTTTCAGGTGTATTGGGTTTATCTAGTTGTGATGATGATGATGTGTCTCAGGTTTGTCTAGTTGTGATGATGATGATGTGTTTCAGGTGTATTGGGTTTATCTAGTTGTGATGATGATGATGATGTGTTTCAGGTGTATTGGGTTTATCTAGTTGTGATGATGATGATGTGTTTCAGGTGTGTTGGGTTTGTCTAGTTGTGATGATGATGATGTGTCTCAGGTTTGTCTAGTTGTGATGATGATGATGTGTCTCAGGTTTGCTGGGTTTATCTAGTTGTGATGATGATGATGTGTCTCAGGTGTATTGGGTTTATCTAGTTGTGATGATGATGATGTGTCTCAGGTGTATTGAGTTTATCTAGTTGTGATGATGATGTGTCTCAGGTGTATTGGGTTTATCTAGTTGTGATGATGATGATGATGTGTTTCAGGTGTATTGGGTTTATCTAGTTGTGATGATGATGATGATGTGTCTCAGGTGTATTGGGTTTATCTAGTTGTGATGATGATGATGATGTGTCAGGTGTATTGGGTTTATCTAGTTGTGATGATGATGATGATGTGTTTCAGGTGTATTGGGTTTATCTAGTTGTGATGATGATGTGTCTCAGGTGTATTGGGTTTATCTAGTTGTGATGATGATGATGATGATGATAATGATGATGATGTGTTTCAGGTGTATTGGGTTTATCTAGTTGTGAACATGATGATGTGTTTCAGGTGTGTTGGGTTTGTCTAGTTGTGATGATGATGATGTGTCTCAGTTTTGTCTAGTTGTGATGATGATGATGTGTTTCAGGTGTATTGGGTTTATCTAGTTGTGATGATGATGATGTGTCTCAGGTGTATTGGGTTTATCTAGTTGTGATGATGATGATGTGTCTCAGGTGTATTGGGTTTATCTAGTTGTGATGATGATGATGTGTTTCAGGTGTATTGGGTTTATCTAGTTGTGATGATGATGATGTGTCTCAGGTGTGTTGGGTTTATCTAGTTGTGATGATGATGATGATGTGTTTCAGGTGTATTGGGTTTATCTAGTTGTGATGATGATGATGATGTGTTTCAGGTGTATTGGGTTTATCTAGTTGTGATGATGATGATGTGTCTCAGGTGTGTTGGGTTTATCTAGTTGTGATGATGATGATGATGTGTCTCAGGTGTATTGGGTTTATCTAGTTGTGATGATGATGATGTGTCTCAGGTGTATTGGGTTTATCTAGTTGTGATGATGATGTGTTTCAGGTGTGTTGGGTTTGTCTAGTTATGATGATGATGTGTCTCAGGTTTGTCTAGTTGTGATGATGATGATGTGTCTCAGGTGTATTGGGTTTATCTAGTTGTGATGATGATGATGTGTCTCAGGTGTATTGAGTTTATCTAGTTGTGATGATGATGATGTGTCTCAGGTTTACTGGGTTTATCTAGTTGTGATGATGATGATGTGTCTCAGGTTTACTGGGTTTATCTAGTTGTGATGATGATGATGTGTCTCAGGTGTATTGGGTTTATCTAGTTGTGATGATGATGATGATGTGTTTCAGGTGTATTGGGTTTATCTAGTTGTGATGATGATGATGTGTTTCAGGTGTGTTGGGTTTATCTAGTTGTGATGATGATGATGTGTCTCAGGTTTGTCTAGTTGTGATGATGATGATGTGTTTCAGGTGTATTGGGTTTATATAGTTGTGATGATGATGATGATGTGTTTCAGGTGTGTTGGGTTTATATAGTTGTGATGATGATGATGTGTTTCAGGTGTATTGGGTTTATCTAGTTGTGATGATGATGATGTGTCTCAGGTTTGTCTAGTTGTGATGATGATGATGTGTTTCAGGTGTATTGGGTTTATCTAGTTGTGATGATGATGATGATGTGTTTCAGGTGTATTGGGTTTATCTAGTTGTGATGATGATGATGTGTTTCAGGTGTGTTGGGTTTGTCTAGTTGTGATGATGATGATGTGTCTCAGGTTTGTCTAGTTGTGATGATGATGATGTGTCTCAGGTTTGCTGGGTTTATCTAGTTGTGATGATGATGATGTGTCTCAGGTGTATTGGGTTTATCTAGTTGTGATGATGATGATGTGTCTCAGGTGTATTGAGTTTATCTAGTTGTGATGATGATGATGTGTCTCAGGTGTATTGGGTTTATCTAGTTGTGATGATGATGATGTGTCTCAGGTGTATTGGGTTTATCTAGTTGTGATGATGATGATGATGTGTTTCAGGTGTATTGGGTTTATCTAGTTGTGATGATGATGATGATGATGATGTGTTTCAGATGTATTGGGTTTGTCTAGTTGTGATGATGATGATGTGTCTCAGGTTTGTCTAGTTGTGATGATGATGATGATGATGATGATGTGTTTCAGATGTATTGGGTTTGTCTAGTTGTGATGATGATGATGTGTTTCAGGTGTGTTGGGTTTGTCTAGTTGTGATGATGATGATGTGTCTCAGGTTTGTCTAGTTGTGATGATGATGATGTGTTTCAGGTGTATTGGGTTTATATAGTTGTGATGATGATGATGATGTGTTTCAGGTGTGTTGGGTTTATATAGTTGTGATGATGATGATGTGTTTCAGGTGTATTGGGTTTATCTAGTTGTGATGATGATGATGTGTCTCAGGTTTGTCTAGTTGTGATGATGATGATGTGTTTCAGGTGTATTGGGTTTATCTAGTTGTGATGATGATGATGATGTGTTTCAGGTGTATTGGGTTTATCTAGTTGTGATGATGATGATGTGTTTCAGGTGTGTTGGGTTTGTCTAGTTGTGATGATGTGTCTCAGGTTTGTCTAGTTGTGATGATGATGATGTGTTTCAGGTGTATTGGGTTTATATAGTTGTGATGATGATGATGATGTGTTTCAGGTGTGTTGGGTTTATATAGTTGTGATGATGATGATGTGTTTCAGGTGTATTGGGTTTATCTAGTTGTGATGATGATGATGTGTCTCAGGTGTATTGGGTTTATATAGTTGTGATGATGATGATGTGTTTCAGGTGTATTGGGTTTATCTAGTTGTGATGATGATGATGATGATAATGATGATGATGTGTCTCAGGTGTATTGGGTTTATCTAGTTGTGATGATGATGATGATGATAATGATGATGATGTGTTTCAGGTGCATTGGGTTTATCTAGTTGTGATGATGATGATGTGTCTCAGGTGGGTTTATCTAGTTGTGATGATGATGATGATGTGTCTCAGGTGTATTGGGTTTATCTAGTTGTGATGATGATGATGATGTGTCAGGTGTATTGGGTTTATATAGTTGTGATGATGATGATGATGTGTTTCAGGTGTGTTGGGTTTATATAGTTGTGATGATGATGATGTGTTTCAGGTGTATTGGTTTTATATAGTTGTGATGATGATGATGATGTGTTTCAGGTGTGTTGGGTTTATATAGTTGTGATGATGATGATGTGTTTCAGGTGTATTGGGTTTATCTAGTTGTGATGATGATGATGTGTCTCAGGTTTGTCTAGTTGTGATGATGATGATGTGTTTCAGGTGTATTGGGTTTATCTAGTTGTGATGATGATGATGATGTGTTTCAGGTGTATTGGGTTTATCTAGTTGTGATGATGATGATGTGTTTCAGGTGTGTTGGGTTTGTCTAGTTGTGATGATGATGATGTGTTTCAGGTGTATTGGGTTTATATAGTTGTGATGATGATGATGATGTGTTTCAGGTGTATTGGGTTTATCTAGTTGTGATGATGATGATGTGTTTCAGGTGTGTTGGGTTTATATAGTTGTGATGATGATGATGTGTTTCAGGTGTATTGGGTTTATCTAGTTGTGATGATGATGATGTGTCTCAGGTGTATTGGGTTTATATAGTTGTGATGATGATGATGTGTTTCAGGTGTATTGGGTTTATCTAGTTGTGATGATGATGATGATGATAATGATGATGATGTGTCTCAGGTGTATTGGGTTTATCTAGTTGTGATGATGATGATGATGATAATGATGATGATGTGTTTCAGGTGCATTGGGTTTATCTAGTTGTGATGATGATGATGTGTCTCAGGTGGGTTTATCTAGTTGTGATGATGATGATGATGTGTCTCAGGTGTATTGGGTTTATCTAGTTGTGATGATGATGATGATGTGTCAGGTGTATTGGGTTTATCTAGTTGTGATGTGAATGATGATGTGTTTCAGGTGTATTGGGTTTATCTAGTTGTGATGATGATGTGTCTCAGGTGTATTGGGTTTATCTAGTTGTGATGATGATGATGATGATAATGATGATGATGTGTTTCAGGTGTATTGGGTTTATCTAGTTGTGATGATGATGATGTGTTTCAGGTGTGTTGGGTTTGTCTAGTTGTGATGATGATGATGTGTCTCAGGTTTGTCTAGTTGTGATGATGATGATGTGTTTCAGGTGTATTGGGTTTATCTAGTTGTGATGATGATGATGATGTGTCTCAGGTGTATTGGGTTTATCTAGTTGTGATGATGATGATGTGTCTCAGGTGTATTGGGTTTATTGTGTTTCAGGTGTATTGGGTCCTGTGTGGCTCAGTCGGTAGAGCATGGCGCTTGCAACGCCAAGCGTCGTGGGTTCGATTCCCACTGGGATTCCCACTGGGGCCACCCATATGTAAAAGTAGTGGCCCCAGCCGACTTGTAAGTCGCTTTGGACAAAAGCGTCTGCTAAATGGGATATATATATATATATATCTAGTTGTGATGATGATGATGATGTGTTTCAGGTGTATTGGGTTTATCTAGTTGTGATGATGATGATGATGTGTTTCAGGTGTATTGGGTTTATCTAGTTGTGATGATGATGATGATGTGTCTCAGGTGTATTGGGTTTATCTAGTTGTGATGATGATGATGTGTCTCAGGTGTATTGGGTTTATCTAGTTGTGATGATGATGTGTTTCAGGTGTGTTGGGTTTGTCTAGTTATGATGATGATGTGTCTCAGGTTTGTCTAGTTGTGATGATGATGATGTGTCTCAGGTGTATTGGGTTTATCTAGTTGTGATGATGATGATGATGATGTGTTTCAGGTGTGTTGGGTTTGTCTAGTTATGATGATGATGTGTCTCAGGTTTGTCTAGTTGTGATGATGTGTTTCAGGTGTATTGGGTTTATCTAGTTGTGATGATGATGATGTGTCTCAGGTGTATTGGGTTTATCTAGTTGTGATGATGATGATGATGATGATGTGTCTCAGGTGTATTGGGTTTGTCTAGTTATGATGATGATGTGTCTCAGGTTTGTCTAGTTGTGATGATGATGATGTGTTTCAGGTGTATTGGGTTTATATAGTTGTGATGATGTGTTTCAGGTGTATTGGGTTTATCTAGTTGTGATGATGATGATGTGTTTCAGGTGTATTGGGTTTATATAGTTGTGATGATGATGATGTGTCTCAGGTGTATTGGGTTTATCTAGTTGTGATGATGATGATGATAATGATGATGATGTGTTTCAGGTGCATTGGGTTTATCTAGTTGTGATGATGATGATGTGTTTCAGGTGTATTGGGTTTATATAGTTGTGATGATGATGATGTGTCTCAGGTGTATTGGGTTTATCTAGTTGTGATGATGATGATGATAATGATGATGATGTGTCTCAGGTGTATTGGGTTTATCTAGTTGTGATGATGATGATGATGTGTTTCAGGTGCATTGGGTTTATCTAGTTGTGATGATGATGATGTGTCTCAGGTGTGTTGGGTTTATCTAGTTGTGATGATGATGATGTGTCTCAGGTGGGTTTATCTAGTTGTGATGATGATGATGTGTCTCAGTTGTATTGGGTTTATCTAGTTGTGATGATGATGATGATGATGATGTGTCAGGTGTATTGGGTTTATCTAGTTGTGATGATGTGTCTCAGGTGTATTGGGTTTATCTAGTTGTGATGATGATGATGATAATTGTTACGAATCCCTTTTGGCCCAACAGTCTAGGGGGGATGGTAATGAGACTCGTAACATAACTCATGCAAATTATTATTGTGACAAAGGAAAAGTGTGAACAAAATAAGCACGACAACTGAAATCTACCGTCAAACTCTAGGTTTATTTATAAACACACGGTAATGGGGGGAGCAGGAAAAGGGGCTGGGCTGGACCCAAGGAAAGAAACAATAAGTATTCAAAAACACCCTTAAGCTAGACTAGCCTACTTTAACAACAGCTAACTAACTAACCAAAAATACAGTGGGTGGTCCGCCCAGTTCTAACTAGTGTATTTAACAAAGTTCACCTACGGGTAGTGTATGCCCATGGGCAACTTGTCTTGGTTTCCCCCTTTTCCACCGGCAATCAAACATAAACACCATAACCAAAAACAATACTCACAGGTGATGACAAAGTGCTATGAGGTGCTTAAACAAAAGAGAGGTTAAGACACAAAGCGAGAGTGAAACACAGAGACCTACAGACATGGCATTTACAGAGAGATTAAGCTTGAGCTGAGCTGGGCTGGAGAACAAACAAATGATGGGGTTTTTAAACCATGGGGAAAGAACTGTGATAGGTTTAGGAAATATGAGGAGGTGTGTCTTCTGATGATTGATTGGGGAGTGATGATTTTCACCTGTGAGGGGAGAAGGAGAGAAAAGAAACACACACACAGGATACACACACACACAGGATAACTGTATCCGTAACAATAATGATGATGATGTGTTTCAGGTGTATTGGGTTTATCTAGTTGTGATGATGATGATGTGTTTCAGGTGTATTGGGTTTATCTAGTTGTGATGATGATGATGTGTCTCAGGTGTATTGGGTTTATCTAGTTGTGATGATGATGATGTGTCTCAGGTGTATTGGGTTTATCTAGTTGTGATGATGATGATGTGTCTCAGGTGTATTGGGTTTATCTAGTTGTGATGATGATGATGTGTCTCAGGTGTATTGGGTTTATCTAGTTGTGATGATGATGATGATGTGTCTCAGGTGTATTGGGTTTATCTAGTTGTGATGATGATGATGTGTTTCAGGTGTATTGGGTTTATCTAGTTGTGATGATGATGATGTGTCTCAGGTGTATTGGGTTTATCTAGTTGTGATGATGATGTGTCTCAGGTGTATTGGGTTTATCTAGTTGTGATGATGATGATGATGTGTTTCAGGTGTATTGGGTTTATCTAGTTGTGATGATGATGATAATGTGTCTCAGGTGTATTGGGTTTATCTAGTTGTGATGATGATGATGTGTCTCAGGTGTATTGGGTTTATCTAGTTGTGATGATGATGATGATGATGTGTTTCAGGTGTGTTGGGTTTGTCTAGTTATGATGATGATGTGTCTCAGGTTTGTCGAGTTGTGATGATGATGATGTGTCTCAGGTGTATTGGGTTTATCTAGTTGTGATGATGATGATGATGATGTGTTTCAGGTGTATTGGGTTTATCTAGTTGTGATGATGTGTCTCAGGTGTATTGGGTTTATCTAGTTGTGATGATGATGATGATGTGTTTCAGGTGTATTGGGTTTATCTAGTTGTGATGATGATGATGATGTGTCTCAGGTGTATTGGGTTTATCTAGTTGTGATGATGATGATGTGTCTCAGGTGTATTGGGTTTATCTAGTTGTGATGATGATGATGATGATGTGTTTCAGGTGTGTTGGGTTTGTCTAGTTATGATGATGATGTGTCTCAGGTTTGTCTAGTTGTGATGATGTGTTTCGGGTGTATTGGGTTTATCTAGTTGTGATGATGATGATGTGTCTCAGGTGTATTGGGTTTATCTAGTTGTGATGATGATGATGATGATGATGTGTCTCAGGTGTATTGGGTTTATCTAGTTATGATGATGTGTCTCAGGTGTATTGGGTTTATCTAGTTGTGATGATGATGATGTGTTTCAGGTGTGTTGGGTTTGTCTAGTTATGATGATGATGATGATGTGTCTCAGGTTTGTCTAGTTGTGATGATGATGATGTGTTTCAGGTGTATTGGGTTTATATAGTTGTGATGATGATGATGTGTTTCAGGTGTATTGGGTTTATCTAGTTGTGATGATGATGATGTGTTTCAGGTGTATTGGGTTTATATAGTTGTGATGATGATGATGATAATGATGATGATGTGTTTCAGGTGCATTGGGTTTATCTAGTTGTGATGATGATGATGTGTCTCAGGTGTGTTGGGTTTATCTAGTTGTGATGATGATGATGTGTCTCAGGTGGGTTTTTCTAGTTGTGATGATGATGATGTGTCTCAGGTGTATTGGGTTTATCTAGTTGTGATGATGATGATGATGATGATGATGATGTGTTTCAGGTGTATTGGGTTTATCTAGTTGTGATAATGATGATGTGTTTCAGGTGTATTGGGTTTATATAGTTGTAATGATGATGATGTGTTTCAGGTGTATTGGGTTTATCTAGTTGTGATGATGATGATGTGTTTCAGGTGTATTGGGTTTATCTAGTTGTGATGATGATGATGTGTTTCAGGTGTATTGGGTTTATATAGTTGTGATGATGATGATGATGTGTTTCAGGTGTGTTGGGTTTATATAGTTGTGATGATGATGATGTGTTTCAGGTGTATTGGGTTTATCTAGTTGTGATGATGATGATGTGTCTCAGGTGTATTGGGTTTATATAGTTGTGATGATGATGATGTGTTTCAGGTGTATTGGGTTTATCTAGTTGTGATGATGATGATGATGATAATGATGATGATGTGTCTCAGGTGTATTGGGTTTATCTAGTTGTGATGATGATGATGATGATAATGATGATGATGTGTTTCAGGTGCATTGGGTTTATCTAGTTGTGATGATGATGATGTGTCTCAGGTGGGTTTATCTAGTTGTGATGATGATGATGATGTGTCTCAGGTGTATTGGGTTTATCTAGTTGTGATGATGATGATGATGTGTCTCAGGTGTATTGGGTTTATCTAGTTGTGATGATGATGATGATGTGTCAGGTGTATTGGGTTTATCTAGTTGTGATGATGATGATGATGTGTTTCAGGTGTATTGGGTTTATCTAGTTGTGATGATGATGTGTCTCAGGTGTATTGGGTTTATCTAGTTGTGATGATGATGATGATGATAATGATGATGATGTGTTTCAGGTGTATTGGGTTTATCTAGTTGTGATGATGATGATGTGTTTCAGGTGTGTTGGGTTTGTCTAGTTGTGATGATGATGATGTGTCTCAGGTTTGTCTAGTTGTGATGATGATGATGTGTTTCAGGTGTATTGGGTTTATCTAGTTGTGATGATGATGATGATGTGTCTCAGGTGTATTGGGTTTATCTAGTTGTGATGATGATGATGTGTCTCAGGTGTATTGGGTTTATTGTGTTTCAGGTGTATTGGGTCCTGTGTGGCTCAGTCGGTAGAGCATGGCGCTTGCAACGCCAAGCGTCGTGGGTTCGATTCCCACTGGGGCCACCCATATGTAAAAGTAGTGGCCCCAGCCGACTTGTAAGTCGCTTTGGACAAAAGTGTCTGCTAAATGGGATATATATATATATATATATATATCTAGTTGTGATGATGATGATGATGTGTTTCAGGTGTATTGGGTTTATCTAGTTGTGATGATGATGATGATGTGTTTCAGGTGTATTGGGTTTATCTAGTTGTGATGATGATGATGATGTGTCTCAGGTGTATTGGGTTTATCTAGTTGTGATGATGATGATGTGTCTCAGGTGTATTGGGTTTATCTAGTTGTGATGATGATGTGTTTCAGGTGTGTTGGGTTTGTCTAGTTATGATGATGATGTGTCTCAGGTTTGTCTAGTTGTGATGATGATGATGTGTCTCAGGTGTATTGGGTTTATCTAGTTGTGATGATGATGATGATGATGTGTTTCAGGTGTGTTGGGTTTGTCTAGTTATGATGATGATGATGTGTCTCAGGTTTGTCTAGTTGTGATGATGTGTTTCAGGTGTATTGGGTTTATCTAGTTGTGATGATGATGATGTGTCTCAGGTGTATTGGGTTTATCTAGTTGTGATGATGATGATGATGATGATGATGTGTCTCAGGTGTATTGGGTTTGTCTAGTTATGATGATGATGTGTCTCAGGTTTGTCTAGTTGTGATGATGATGATGTGTTTCAGGTGTATTGGGTTTATATAGTTGTGATGATGATGTGTTTCAGGTGTATTGGGTTTATCTAGTTGTGATGATGATGATGTGTTTCAGGTGTATTGGGTTTATATAGTTGTGATGATGATGATGTGTCTCAGGTGTATTGGGTTTATCTAGTTGTGATGATGATGATGATAATGATGATGATGTGTTTCAGGTGCATTGGGTTTATCTAGTTGTGATGATGATGATGTGTTTCAGGTGTGTTGGGTTTGTCTAGTTGTGATGATGTGTTTCAGGTGTGTTGGGTTTATATAGTTGTGATGATGATGATGATAATGATGATGATGTGTCTCAGGTGTATTGGGTTTATATAGTTGTGATGATGATGATGTGTTTCAGGTGTATTGGGTTTATCTCGTTGTGATGATGATGATGATAATGATGATGATGTGTCTCAGGTGTATTGGGTTTATCTAGTTGTGATGATGATGATGATGTGTTTCAGGTGCATTGGGTTTATCTAGTTGTGATGATGATGATGTGTCTCAGGTGTGTTGGGTTTATCTAGTTGTGATGATGATGATGTGTCTCAGGTGGGTTTATCTAGTTGTGATGATGATGATGATGATGTGTCTCAGTTGTATTGGGTTTATCTAGTTGTGATGATGATGATGTGTCTCAGGTGTATTGGGTTTATCTAGTTGTGATGATGATGATGATGTGTCAGGTGTATTGGGTTTATCTAGTTGTGATGATGTGTCTCAGGTGTATTGGGTTTATCTAGTTGTGATGATGATGATGATGATAATTGTTACGAATCCCTTTTGGCCCGACAGTCTAGGGGGGATGGTAATGAGACTCGTAACATAACTCATGCAAATTATTATTGTGACAAAGGAAAAGTGTGAACAAAATAAGCACGACAACTGAAATCTACCGTCAAACTCTAGGTTTATTTATAAACACACGGTAATGGGGGGAGCAGGAAAAGGGGCTGGGCTGGACCCAAGGAAAGAAACAATAAGTATTCAAAAACACCCTTAAGCTAGACTAGCCTACTTTAACAACAGCTAACTAACTAACCAAAAATACAGTGGGTGGTCCGCCCAGTTCTAACTAGTGTATTTAACAAAGTTCACCTACGGGTAGTGTATGCCCATGGGCAACTTGTCTTGGTTTCCCCCTTTTCCACCGGCAATCAAACATAAACACCATAACCAAAAACAATACTCACAGGTGATGACAAAGTGCTATGAGGTGCTTAAACAAAAGAGAGGTTAAGACACAAAGCGAGAGTGAAACACAGAGACCTACAGACATGGCATTTACAGAGAGATTAAGCTTGAGCTGAGCTGGGCTGGAGAACAAACAAATGATGGGGTTTTTAAACCATGGGGAAAGAACTGTGATAGGTTTAGGAAATATGAGGAGGTGTGTCTTCTGATGATTGATTGGGGAGTGATGATTTTCACCTGTGAGGGGAGAAGGAGAGAAAAGAAACACACACACAGGATACACACACACACAGGATAACTGTATCCGTAACAATAATGATGATGATGTGTTTCAGGTGTATTGGGTTTATCTAGTTGTGATGATGATGATGTGTTTCAGGTGTGTTGGGTTTGTCTAGTTGTGATGATGATGATGTGTCTCAGGTTTGTCTAGTTGTGATGATGATGATGTGTTTCAGGTGTATTGGGTTTATCTAGTTGTGATGATGATGATGTGTCTCAGGTGTATTGGGTTTATCTAGTTGTGATGATGATGATGTGTCTCAGGTGTATTGGGTTTATCTAGTTGTGATGATGATGATGTGTCTCAGGTGTATTGGGTTTATCTAGTTGTGATGATGATGATGTGTCTCAGGTGTATTGGGTTTATCTAGTTGTGATGATGATGATGATGTGTCTCAGGTGTGTTGGGTTTATCTAGTTGTGATGATGATGATGTGTTTCAGGTGTATTGGGTTTATCTAGTTGTGATGATGATGATGTGTCTCAGGTGTATTGGGTTTATCTAGTTGTGATGATGATGTGTCTCAGGTGTATTGGGTTTATCTAGTTGTGATGATGATGTGTTTCAGGTGTATTGGGTTTATCTAGTTGTGATGATGATGATAATGTGTCTCAGGTGTATTGGGTTTATCTAGTTGTGATGATGATGATGTGTCTCAGGTGTATTGGGTTTATCTAGTTGTGATGATGATGATGATGATGATGTGTTTCAGGTGTGTTGGGTTTGTCTAGTTATGATGATGATGTGTCTCAGGTTTGTCGAGTTGTGATGATGATGATGTGTCTCAGGTGTATTGGGTTTATCTAGTTGTGATGATGATGATGATGATGTGTTTCAGGTGTATTGGGTTTATCTAGTTGTGATGATGTGTCTCAGGTGTATTGGGTTTATCTAGTTGTGATGATGATGATGATGTGTTTCAGGTGTATTGGGTTTATCTAGTTGTGATGATGATGATGATGTGTCTCAGGTGTATTGGGTTTATCTAGTTGTGATGATGATGATGTGTCTCAGGTGTATTGGGTTTATCTAGTTGTGATGATGATGATGATGATGTGTTTCAGGTGTGTTGGGTTTGTCTAGTTATGATGATGATGATGTGTCTCAGGTTTGTCTAGTTGTGATGATGTGTTTCGGGTGTATTGGGTTTATCTAGTTGTGATGATGATGATGTGTCTCAGGTGTATTGGGTTTATCTAGTTGTGATGATGATGATGATGATGTGTCTCAGGTGTATTGGGTTTATCTAGTTATGATGATGTGTCTCAGGTGTATTGGGTTTATCTAGTTGTGATGATGATGATGATGATGATGTGTTTCAGGTGTGTTGGGTTTGTCTAGTTATGATGATGATGTGTCTCAGGTTTGTCTAGTTGTGATGATGATGATGTGTTTCAGGTGTATTGGGTTTATATAGTTGTGATGATGATGATGTGTTTCAGGTGGGTTTTTCTAGTTGTGATGATGATGATGTGTCTCAGGTGTATTGGGTTTATCTAGTTGTGATGATGATGTGTCTCAGGTGTATTGGGTTTATCTAGTTGTGATGATGATGTGTCTCAGGTGCATTGGGTTTATCTAGTTGTGATGATGATGTGTTTCAGGTGTATTGGGTTTATCTAGTTGTGATGATGATGATAATGTGTCTCAGGTGTATTGGGTTTATCTAGTTGTGATGATGATGTGTCTCAGGTGTATTGGGTTTATCTAGTTGTGATGATGATGTGTCTCAGGTGCATTGGGTTTATCTAGTTGTGATGATGATGTGTTTCAGGTGTATTGGGTTTATCTAGTTGTGATGATGATGATAATGTGTCTCAGGTGTATTGGGTTTATCTAGTTGTGATGATGATGATGATGATGTGTTTCAGGTGTGTTGGGTTTGTCTAGTTATGATGATGATGTGTCTCAGGTTTGTCGAGTTGTGATGATGATGATGTGTCTCAGGTGTATTGGGTTTATCTAGTTGTGATGATGATGATGATGATGTGTTTCAGGTGTATTGGGTTTATCTAGTTGTGATGATGTGTCTCAGGTGTATTGGGTTTATCTAGTTGTGATGATGATGATGATGTGTTTCAGGTGTATTGGGTTTATCTAGTTGTGATGATGATGATGATGTGTCTCAGGTGTATTGGGTTTATCTAGTTGTGATGATGATGATGTGTCTCAGGTGTATTGGGTTTATCTAGTTGTGATGATGATGATGTGTCTCAGGTGTATTGGGTTTATCTAGTTGTGATGATGATGATGTGTCTCAGGTGTATTGGGTTTATCTAGTTGTGATGATGATGATGATGTGTCTCAGGTGTGTTGGGTTTATCTAGTTGTGATGATGATGATGTGTCTCAGGTGTATTGGGTTTATCTAGTTGTGATGATGATGATGTGTCTCAGGTGTATTGGGTTTATCTAGTTGTGATGATGATGTGTCTCAGGTGTATTGGGTTTATCTAGTTGTGATGATGATGTGTTTCAGGTGTATTGGGTTTATCTAGTTGTGATGATGATGATAATGTGTCTCAGGTGTATTGGGTTTATCTAGTTGTGATGATGATGATGTGTCTCAGGTGTATTGGGTTTATCTAGTTGTGATGATGATGATGATGATGTGTTTCAGGTGTGTTGGGTTTGTCTAGTTATGATGATGATGTGTCTCAGGTTTGTCGAGTTGTGATGATGATGATGTGTCTCAGGTGTATTGGGTTTATCTAGTTGTGATGATGATGATGATGATGTGTTTCAGGTGTATTGGGTTTATCTAGTTGTGATGATGTGTCTCAGGTGTATTGGGTTTATCTAGTTGTGATGATGATGATGATGTGTTTCAGGTGTATTGGGTTTATCTAGTTGTGATGATGATGATGATGTGTCTCAGGTGTATTGGGTTTATCTAGTTGTGATGATGATGATGTGTCTCAGGTGTATTGGGTTTATCTAGTTGTGATGATGATGATGATGATGTGTTTCAGGTGTGTTGGGTTTGTCTAGTTATGATGATGATGATGTGTCTCAGGTTTGTCTAGTTGTGATGATGTGTTTCGGGTGTATTGGGTTTATCTAGTTGTGATGATGATGATGTGTCTCAGGTGTATTGGGTTTATCTAGTTGTGATGATGATGATGATGATGTGTCTCAGGTGTATTGGGTTTGTCTAGTTATGATGATGTGTCTCAGGTGTATTGGGTTTATCTAGTTGTGATGATGATGATGATGATGATGTGTTTCAGGTGTGTTGGGTTTGTCTAGTTATGATGATGATGTGTCTCAGGTTTGTCTAGTTGTGATGATGATGATGTGTTTCAGGTGTATTGGGTTTATATAGTTGTGATGATGATGATGTGTTTCAGGTGTATTGGGTTTATCTAGTTGTGATGATGATGATGTGTTTCAGGTGTATTGGGTTTATATAGTTGTGATGATGATGATGTGTCTCAGGTGTATTGGGTTTATCTAGTTGTGATGATGATGATGATAATGATGATGATGTGTTTCAGGTGCATTGGGTTTATCTAGTTGTGATGATGATGATGTGTCTCAGGTGTGTTGGGTTTATCTAGTTGTGATGATGATGATGTGTCTCAGGTGTATTGGGTTTATCTAGTTGTGATGATGATGATGTGTCTCAGGTGTATTGGGTTTATCTAGTTGTGATGATGATGTGTCTCAGGTGTATTGGGTTTATCTAGTTGTGATGATGATGTGTTTCAGGTGTATTGGGTTTATCTAGTTGTGATGATGATGATAATGTGTCTCAGGTGTATTGGGTTTATCTAGTTGTGATGATGATGATGTGTCTCAGGTGTATTGGGTTTATCTAGTTGTGATGATGATGATGATGATGTGTTTCAGGTGTGTTGGGTTTGTCTAGTTATGATGATGATGTGTCTCAGGTTTGTCGAGTTGTGATGATGATGATGTGTCTCAGGTGTATTGGGTTTATCTAGTTGTGATGATGATGATGATGATGTGTTTCAGGTGTATTGGGTTTATCTAGTTGTGATGATGATGATGATGTGTTTCAGGTGTATTGGGTTTATCTAGTTGTGATGATGATGATGATGTGTCTCAGGTGTATTGGGTTTATCTAGTTGTGATGATGATGATGTGTCTCAGGTGTATTGGGTTTATCTAGTTGTGATGATGATGATGATGATGTGTTTCAGGTGTGTTGGGTTTGTCTAGTTATGATGATGATGTGTCTCAGGTTTGTCTAGTTGTGATGATGATGATGTGTTTCGGGTGTATTGGGTTTATCTAGTTGTGATGATGATGATGTGTCTCAGGTGTATTGGGTTTATCTAGTTGTGATGATGATGATGATGATGTGTCTCAGGTGTATTGGGTTTATCTAGTTATGATGATGTGTCTCAGGTGTATTGGGTTTATCTAGTTGTGATGATGATGATGATGTGTTTCAGGTGTGTTGGGTTTGTCTAGTTATGATGATGATGTGTCTCAGGTTTGTCTAGTTGTGATGATGATGATGTGTTTCAGGTGTATTGGGTTTATCTAGTTGTGATGATGATGATGTGTTTCAGGTGTATTGGGTTTATATAGTTGTGATGATGATGATGTGTCTCAGGTGTATTGGGTTTATCTAGTTGTGATGATGATGATGATAATGATGATGATGTGTTTCAGGTGCATTGGGTTTATCTAGTTGTGATGATGATGATGTGTCTCAGGTGTGTTGGGTTTATCTAGTTGTGATGATGATGATGTGTCTCAGGTGGGTTTTTCTAGTTGTGATGATGATGATGTGTCTCAGGTGTATTGGGTTTATCTAGTTGTGATGATGATGATGATGTGTTTCAGGTGTATTGGGTTTATCTAGTTGTGATAATGATGATGTGTTTCAGGTGTATTGGGTTTATATAGTTGTAATGATGATGATGTGTTTCAGGTGTATTGGGTTTATCTAGTTGTGATGATGATGATGTGTTTCAGGTGTATTGGGTTTATCTAGTTGTGATGATGATGATGTGTTTCAGGTGTATTGGGTTTATCTAGTTGTGATGATGATGATGTGTCTCAGGTTTACTGGGTTTATCTAGTTGTGATGATGATGATGTGTCTCAGGTTTACTGGGTTTATCTAGTTGTAATGATGATGATGTGTTTCAGGTGTATTGGGTTTATCTAGTTGTGATGATGATGATGTGTCTCAGGTGTATTGGGTTTATCTAGTTGTGATGATGATGATGTGTCTCAGGTGTATTGGGTTTATCTAGTTGTGATGATGTGTCTCAGGTGTATTGGGTTTATCTAGTTGTGATGATGATGATGTGTCTCAGGTGTATTGGGTTTATCTAGTTGTGATGATGTGTCTCAGGTGTATTGGGTTTATCTAGTTGTGATGATGATGATGTGTCTCAGGTGTATTGGGTTTATCTAGTTGTGATGATGTGTCTCAGGTGTATTGGGTTTATCTAGTTTTGATGATGATAATGTGTCTCAGGTGTATTGGGTTTATCTAGTTTTGATGATGATAATGTGTCCCAGGTGTGTTGGGTTTATCTCGTTATGATGATGATGTGTGTCAGGTGTATTGGGCTTATCTAGTTATGATGATGTGTCTCAGGTGTGTTGGGTTTATCTAGTTGTGATGATGATGATTTTATTTTTATTTCACCTTTATTTAACCAGGTAGGCTAGTTGAGAACATGTTCTCATTTACAACTGCGACCTGGCCAAGACAAAGCATAGCAGTGTGAACAGACAACAACACAGAGTTACACATGAAGTAAACAATAAACAAGTCAATAACACAGTAGAAAAAAATAGTCTATATACGTTGTGTGCAAAAGGCATGAGGAGGTAGGCGAATAATTACAATTTAGCAGATTAACACTGGAGTGATAAATGATCAGATGGTCATGTACAGGTAGAGATACTGGTGTGCAAAAGAGCAGAAAAGTAAATAAATAAAAACAGTATGGGGATGAGGTAGGTAAATTGGGTGGTCTATTTACCGATGGACTATGTACAGCTGCAGCAATCGGTTAGCTGCTCAGATAGTTGATGTTTAAAGTTGGTGAGGGAGATAAAAGTCTCCAACTTCAGCGATTTTTGCAATTCGTTCCAGTCACAGGCAGCAGAGAACTGAAAGGAAAGGCGGCCAAATGAGGTGTTGGCTTTGGGGATGATCGGTGAAATATACCTGCTGGAACATGTGCTACGGGTGGGTGTTGCCATCATGACCAGTGAACTGAGATAAGGAGCTTTATCTAGCATGGACTTGTAGATGACCTGGAGCCAGTGGGTCTGGCGACGAATATGTAGCGAGGGCCAGCCGACGAGAGCATACAGGTCGCAGTGGTGGGTGGTATAAGGTGCTTTAGTAACAAAACAGATGACACTGTGATAAACTGCATCCAGTTTGCTGAGTAGAGTATTGGAAGCTATTTTGTAGATGACATCGCCGAAGTCGAGGATCGGTAGGATAGTCAGTTTTACGAGGGTAAGTTTGGCAGCGTGAGTGAAGGAGGCTTTGTTGCGGAATAGAATGCCGACTCTAGATTTGATTTTAGATTGGAGATGTTTGATATGAGTCTGGAAGGAGAGTTTACAGTCTAGCCAGACACCTAGGTGTTTATAGATGTCCACATATTCTAGGTCGGAACCATCCAGGGGGGTGATACTAGTCGGGCGTGCGGGTGCAGGCAGCGAACGGTTGAAAGCATGCATTTGGTTTTACTAGCGTTTAAGAGAAGTTGGAGGCCACGGAAGGAGTGTTGTATGGCATTGAAGCTCGTTTGGAGGTTAGGTAGCACAGTGTCCAAGGAAGGGCCAGAAGTATACAGAATGGTGTCGTCTGCATAGAGGTGGATCAGGGAATCGCCCGCAGCAAGAGCAACATCATTGGTATATACAGAGAAAATAGTCGGCCCAAAAATTGAACCCTGTGGCACCCCAATAGAGACTGCCAGAGGACCGGACAACATGCCCTCTGATTTGACACACTGAACTCTGCCTGCAAAGTAGTTGGTGAACCAGGCAAGGCAGTCATTACAAAAACCGAGGCTACTGAGTCTGCAGATAAGAATATGGTGATTGACAGAGTCGAACGCCTTGGCCAGGTAGATGAAGACTGCTGCACAGTACTGTCTTTTATCGATGGCGGTTATGATATCGTTTAGTACCTTGAGCGTGGCTGAGGTGCACCCGTGACCGGCTTGGAAACCAGATAAGGTACGGTAGGATTCGAGATGGTCAGTGATCTGTTTGTTGACTTGGCTTTCGAAGACCTTAGACAGGCAGGGCGGGATGGATACAGGTCTGTAACAGTTTGGGTCCAAGGTGTCTCCCCCTTTGAAGAGGGGGATGACTGTGGCAGCTTTCCAATCCTTGGGGATCTCAGACAATATGAAAGAGAGGTTGAACAGGCTGGTAATAAGGGTTGCGACAATGGTGGTGGATAGTTTCAGAAATAGAGGGTCCAGATTGTCAAGCCCAGCTGATTTGTACGGGTCCAGGTTTTGCAGCTCTTTCAGAACATCTGCTATCTGGATTTGGGTAAAGGAGAAGCTAGGGAGGCTTGGGCGAGTAGCTGCGGGGGGGGGGGCAGAGCTGTTGGCCGAGGTTGGAGTAGCCAGGAGGAAGGCATGGCCAGCCGTTGAGAAATGCTTGTTGAAGTTTTCGATTATCATGGATTTATCGGTGGTGACCGTGTTACCTAGCCTCAGTGCAGCGGGCAGCTGGGAGGTGGTGCTCTTTTTCTCCATGGACTTTACAGTGTCCCAGAACTTTTTGGAGTTAGAGCTACAGGATGCAAATTTCTGCTTGAAAAAGCTAGCCTTTGCTTTCCTGACTGACTGCGTGTATTGGTTCCTGACTTCCCTAAACAGTTTCATATCGCGGGACTATTCGATGCTATTGCAGTCCGCCACAGGATGTTTTTGTGCTGGTCGAGGGCAGTCAGGTCTGGAGTGAACCAAGGGCTATATCTGTTCTTAGTTCTGCATTTTTTGAATGGAGCATGCTTATCTAAGATGGTGAGGAAGTTACTTTTAAAGAATGACCAGGCATCCTCAACTGACGGGATAACGTCAATATCCTTCCAGGATACCCGGGCCAGGTCGAGTAGAAAGGCCTCCTCGCAGAAGTGTTTTAGGGAGCGCTTGACAGTGATGAGGGGTGGTCGTTTGACTGTGGACCCATAGCGGATACAGGCAATGAGGCATTGATCACTGAGATCCTGGTTGAAGACAGCGGAGATGTATTTGGAGGGCCAGTTGTTCAGGATAACGTCTATGAGGGTGCCCTTGTTTACAGAATTAGTGTTGTACCTGGTGGGTTCCTTGATGATTTGTGTGAGATTGAGGGCATCTAGCTTAGATTGTAAGACTGCCGGGGTGTTAAGCATATCCCAGTTTAGGTCACCTAACAGAACAAACTCTGAAGCTAGATGGGGGGCGATCAATTCACAAATGGTGTCCAGGGCACTGCTGGGAGCTGAGGGGGGTCGGTAGCAGGCGGCAACAGTGAGAGACTTATTTCTGGAGAGAGTAATTTTTAAAATTAGTAGTTCGAACTGTTTGGGTATGGACCTGGAAAGTATGACATTACTTTGCAGGCTATCTCTGCAGTAGACTGCAACTCCTCCCCCTTTGGCAGTTCTATCTTGACGGAAGATGTTATAGTTGGGTATGGAAATCTCAGAATTTTTGGTGGCCTTCCTAAGCCAGGATTCAGACACGGCAAGGACATCAGGGTTGGCAGAGTGTGCTAAAGCAGTGAGTAAAACAAACTTAGGGAGGCGGCTTCTGATGTTGACATGCATGAAACTAAGGTTTTTTCGATCACAGAAGTAAACAAATGAGGGTGCCTGAAAACATGCAGGGCCTGGGTTTTCCTCCACATCACCCGCGGAACAGAGGAGGAGTAGTATGAGGGTGCGGCTAAAGGCTATCAAAACTGGTCGCCTAGAGCGTTGGGGACAAAGAATAAAAGGAGCAGATTTCTGGGCATGGTAGAATATATTCAGGGCATAATGCGCAGACAGGGGTATGGTGGGGTGCGGGTACAGCGGAGGTAAGCCCAGGCACATGATGATGTGTCTCTGTCTCTCAGGTGTATTGGGTCTATTCAGCACCTGAAGGGGAAGTATGGGCGTGGCTACAGCCTGGAATTGAAGCTGAGAGAGGAGCTGACGGGGCTCCAACAAGTGGCACTGCTCCACAAGGAGATCCGTCGAATCTTCCCTCACGCTGCAAGACAGGAGAGGTGAGTCAGAGAGTGTGTGTGTGTGTGTGTGTGTGTGTGTGTGTGTGTGTAATGACATGCTAAAGCCTGCTGCCTCTGTCTTGCAGCTTTGCCACCCTGATGGTTTACAAGATCCCCATGGAGGATGTCAAGTCACTGGCCAAGTCCTTCTCTCAGCTAGAGAGTGGTGAGTGTGTGTGATCACTCTCTGACCATCTGCCTCATGTTTCATTGATCCGTTACAATTTAGGCAAAATGCATTGTGTTCTAATGTTTTCTGCTCTCCGCTTCCTCCAGCTAAGCAAACCTTCAACTTTGAAGAGTACAACTTTTCACAATCAACCTTAGAGCAGGTAAGTACTAATTTGTGAACCTTACCTTGAATATCATGTGATGTTACATCAACTGCAATGCAAACTCTATCCACTTCCTGACTATTTTTCTTAGCTAGTCTCTTTATTGCTCTCTCTCACCCCATCTTTCAGGTCTTCATGGAGTTTGCTAAGGAGCAGGAGAACGAGGAGGAAGAGGTGGGTTCCCTCAGCACCACGTTCCAGTGGCAGCGGCTCCGCCAGGACGGCCCTGTGCCTGTCAACCACGCAGACAGCATTGTGCACCAGCTCTGAGCTCCACTGGGGTGGGGGGCTGTCTGTGGCCGGCACAGTCTCTGGGCTCCCATTCTCCCTGCCTACATGGCACTAACCTCGTCCCCAGCCTAAAGAGGCTGGAATCGAGTTTACTATGGCACAGGCTATGCCAGCCCTGGCAATGCACTCACCCCTCACCTCACGGCTAACACCACCACCCACCACCAGCCCAAACTAATAGGACAAGATGGGCGTCACAGGACGGATGGATGCCCGTATGGACATGGCCCTAGAGGGCTAGCAACTGTACACTCACACCGGAACTGTGTGTGTTTGGGATGGGAAGTCTCTCTGGGGCTGAGGTGTCTGAGTTGTCCGAACTACTGTGTGTTTTCTGACCTTTGCACTGACTAACCAAGGGGCCTGCTCCACTCCACCCAACCAGAATCTCCCTCCTCTGATGACGCACTGATACGACTAATACCTACTACGGTTTTTTAATAGGTTTTATTTTATTTTTTATCTGAATTCACAGCAAGTTTGTATATATGGATATATATATTTAAGCAATAAGGCCCGAGGAGGTGTGGTATATGGCCAATATACCACGGCTAAGGGCTATTCTTGTGCACAACGCAACGCGGAGTACCTGGACACAGCCCTTAGCCATGGTATAATTGCCATATACCACAAAACTCGAGGAGCCTTATTGCTATTATAAACTGGTTACCAACATAATTAGTGCAGTAAAAAATAAATGTTTTGTCATACCTGTGGTATACGGTCTGATATACCACAGCTGTCAGCCAGTCAGCATTCAGGGCTCGAACCACCCAGTTTATAAATATAGATCGTCTTATATATATACTACAGTTCAAAAGTTTGGGGTCACTGAGAAATGTCCTTGCTTTTGAAAGAAAACCTAGGCAGAGTTCCTCTGTCGAGTGTCTGTGTTCTTTTGCCCATCTTAATCTTTCATTTTTATTGGCCAGATATGTTTTTTTCTTTGCAACTCTGCCTAGAAGCCAGCATCCCGGGGTCGCCTCTTCACTGTTGATGTTGAGACTGGTGTTTTGCGGGTACTATTTAATGAAGCTGCCAGTTGAGGACTTGTGAGTTGTCTGTTTCTCAAACTAGACACTCTAATGTACTTGTCCTCTTGCTGAGTTGTGCACCGGGGCCTCCCACTCCTCTTTCTGTTCTGGGTAGAGCCAGTTTGCGCTGTTCTGTGAAGGGAGTAGTACACAGCGTTGTATGAGATCTTCAGTTTCTTGACAGTTTCTCGCATGGAATAGCCTTCTTTTCTCAGAACAAGAATTGACTGATAAATTTCAGAAGTTATTTGTTTCTGGCCATTTTGAGTCTGTAATCGAACCCACAAATGCTGATGCTCCAGATACTCAACTAGTCTAAAGGCCGGTTTTATTGCTTCCTTAATCAGCACAACCGTTTTCAGCTGTGCTAAAATAATAGCAAAGGGGTTTTCTAATGATCAATTAGCCTTTTAAAATGATAAACTTGGATTAGCTAACACAACGTGCCATTGGAACACAGGAGTGATTGTTGCTGATAATGGGTCTTTGTAAGCCTATGTAGATATTCCATAAAAAATCTGCCGTTTCCAGCTACAATACTCATTTACAACATTAACAATGTCTACACTGTATTTCTGATCAATTTGATGTTATTTTAACGGACAAAATATTTGCTTTTCCATCAAAAACAAGGACATTTCTAAGTGACCCCTAACTTTTGAACTGTTATTTATATATATATAGTATTTATTGATTCCTTTTACTTTCCATCCTTTTCCCTACCTGGGGTACCCTCGTCCCTAGGCAAATTGGAAGTGTCTAGTGAACAAGATTATCCATGGGGAATCAGTGCAAGTGTGTTTGCTCGTGTCTTCCACTGTGTTTGTGAAACTGTGTGTGTTTTATAGCAACACCAGTCCAGTTCTGGCTCTAGATCCACTAGAACCAAAGCATTACATCCCTATTTACTCACACACTCCTAACCTAACACGTTGACACTAAGGTGCTTTCAGCGTCTGTAGCATGATATGGACAATTTGTGTCGTAGTTGTGTCGGTTGCTTGTTCTGGACGTGTGAGTACAGATAAACTACTGACAGATCAACTGACAGATCTCCAGTACAGACAGAGTTACTGGCAGATGGAGTGGCCTTTTTTTGTTGCAAAAGAGGAAACCCAGCCGAACTGGAGCTCCAGTCCCTCTCCTCCCCTGCATCGCCCTCTGGTGGGTGTGAAGAAAATCACACCTCACTCTGCCTCTGCCTCTTCTGCACTAAGGGTTTGCTGCTGTTACTGTATGTTTCTCTCTGGCTGCATCTGAAATGGCACAATATTCACTACTTGCTCTGGTCAAACGTAGTGCACTATATAGGGACTAGGGTGCCATTTCCTCTGTTTCTGTGGGGCACTGTGAGTGCTGTATCTCCTCTACACCAGCATGCATTTTAGTGTTGTTCAGGCCCATTGTATACTATAAACACAGCTCACCCCAGTTCTCATAGACAAGGACAAAGAGGCCTGCTTTTCAGTGACTTAACATGCTTGTCTGAGAGGAAGAATTATGGATAAATAAGGAGAAGATGGTCAGTATTGTAGTGATGTTATGAAAGGCACAAGTGTAAGGTTTAGTATGGAGGGTTTAGGGTGGAGAGTTTAGGACATGTTCTCACACTGCCCAGTGGCCTTCCACTCCTACAATACTTTAGTGTCTAAATAGGAATGATAGCTTGGTAATGTAGTATCTTAAATTCACATCAGTACATGTAGCACTCTGGCTTCATCAAACATTTGGTATGGGAACCAAGTCACCAACCCTAGAGAATCAGTCAATTTGAAAAATATTGTTTGGAAGAGTAGGTCTTGTTTTTATTTTATTATTGTGAAATATTTGGATTATTTTATCTTGGCCAGGTGTGCTCAAATTGGTATTTTGTGACAAAGTGAATCTTGAATGTATGAAAAAAATCATGCCTCCAAAAAGAGGCTTCTTATTTTATCTAGGTGACTTAGTTTTTGAAGTTCTGTTGGACTGAAAGGGGCTCAGTTTTCACTCTGGTGCCGCTTTTAACCACAGATATATTTTATTATTTGTGTTTTGTGTGTGTGTGCGCGTGCGTGCGTGCGTGCGTGCATGACTTATGTTTGGCTACTGTTATAAGACTGCTACAGTACTAATATAACCCTCTCCAGGGAAGCACACTAAGTGTTGGTGCAATACTTAAACAATTTTAACAGTAAAAATGTTAACTTTTTCTTGTGACATTCAGGTGTGCTTTGAAAGAGCAAATAAGAGATGAACAGAAGGGAGTTGAGAAGAGAATTCTTAGTATGTGAGGATGGAGTAACTGAGAGAATATGTTGGTTTCCTTGGTTTTCAAATTGAGAGTCCATGGAATTGAACTAATGTTTTCAGATGACACTTTTGACCCTATTTGTGATGCGGGCGTATGCTCGGCATGGTGTAGATTCTTGATTGCTTGAAACGCATGATCCCTCTCGTTGCAAGTTGCATCACATACTTACAAAGATGCAAACACAATTTCAGGATGCCCTAAAAAGTGTCTACAATACCTAACTGTCTATATGTCTCACTAAAGGTAAATATATTGTACAGTGCGGCATAATATTATGTCTAATTTGATATATTTTCCTGTAGCATAAATCACGAGTGCTTGCATTTTCTACAGAAGTGTGTTCTTCATCGTTCCGTAGAAGACGTGTCATAGTAGAGAATATCATCCTGCCGTAGAAGACGTGTCGTAGTAGAGAATATCATCCTGCCGTAGAAGACGTGTCGTAGTAGAGAATATCATCCTGCCGTAGAAGACGTTTCGTAGTAGGGAATATGACAGTGAGTCAGATTTGTTGATGTCTCGCCAGCCTCTCTCTGATACTGAGACTTAATATCAGTCTGTTGGCCATGAGTCTGAATTAAGAAACATTCACAGAGAACAGGAGGCCTTCACTTATTGTTTACGGGTGGTGTAGCCATAGAAATATGATGTTGGCCTGATGGGCGCTGTCCCTTCTAGTGACTATATTTCTGAGTGTAGCGCCTATTTTGGGCAGTGATAATCATTGAGCAAAATGCCTCTTATCCCTTTTTGCCTTCTAACATAAACCCACCTCCCCTCCCTCTCTGTGAACTAGATACAGTGGGGCAAAAAAGTATTTAGTCAGCCACCAATTGTGCAAGTTCTCCCACTTAAAAAGATGAGGGGCCTGTAATTTTCATCATAGGTACACTTCAACTATGACAGACAAAATGAGAAGGAAAATCATATTGTAGGATTTTTAATGAATTTATTTGCAAATTATGGTGGAAAATTAGTCGTCCTGGTCCCTTTGCAGAAAAACAGCCCCAAAGCATGATGTTTCCACCCCCATGCTTCACAGTAGGTATGGTGTTCTTTGGATGCAACTCAGCATTCTTTGTCCTCCAAACACGACGAGTTGAGTTTTTACCAAAAAGTTCTATTTTGGTTTCATCTGACCATATGACATTCTCCCAATCTTCTTCTGGATCATCCAAATGCTCTCTAGCAAACTTCAGACGGGCCTGGACATGTACTGGCTTAAGCAGGGGGACACGTCTGGCACTGCAGGATTTGAGTCCCTGGCGGCATAGTGTGTTACTGGTGGTAGGCTTTGTTACTTTGGTCCCAGCTCTCTGCAGGTCATTCACTAGGTCCCCCCGTGTGGTTCTGGGATTTTTGCTCACCGTTCTTGTGATCATTTTGACACTACGGGGTGAGATCTTGCATGGAGCCCCAGATCGAGGGAGATTATCAGTGGTCTTGTATGTCTTCCATTTCCTAATAATTGCTCCCACAGTTGATTTCTTCAAACCAAGCTGCTTACCTATTGCAGATTCAGTCTTCCCAGCCTGGTGCAGGTCTACAATTTTGTTTCTGGTGTCCTTTGACAGCTCTTTGGTCTTGGCCATAGTGGAGTTTGGAGTGTGACTGTTTGAGGTTGTGGACAAGTGTCTTTTATACTGATAACAAGTTCAAACAGGTGCCATTAATAGAGGTAATGAGTGAAGGACAGAGGAGCCTCTTAAAGAAGAAGTTACAAGTCTTTGAGAGACAGAAATCTTGCTTATTTGTAGGTGACCAAATACTTATTTTCCACCATAATTTGCAAATAAATTCATTAAAAATCCTACAATGTGATTTTCTGGATTTTTCTTTCTCATTTTGTCTGTCATAGTTGAAGTGTACCTATGATAAAAATTACAGGCCTCTCTCATATGTTTAAGTGTGAGAACTTGCACAATTGGTGGCTGACTAAATACTTTTTTGCCCCACTGTATTTTCTCACGTCTCATCTCCAACCTGGGCTGCAGAAGCTTTATAGTCGTCATCTCAACTTTTTAAGGGAGATTTTTTATTACAACATTGTTTATTTTAATGGGGAGCTGTGTGACTTGGTTTTGTAATGTGGTGGTTGGGTTATTGAGGTGTTGGATAATGTTGGAGCAAGTTACTTAAGTGGTTGTTCATAGCTTCCTTTGTCTCTCTACCATGTCATGTGTGTGGTTTAGTTTATCATTATGCTTATTGTGTTGTCTTTTAAACTGATGAAAAGTAATTAAAGGAGAGGTTGAAGCCCAAGAAATAGGATGCAGTAGCATCTGAGGCCTGTTTTGCCACCATTGACCTTCATTTGATGGAATATATGTTTTGTGTTTTCTATTCATATATTTTTTTTTTAAGAAAGGGATCTGAAAATGTATGTTGGTATAGGACCGGTCTGTTGGGTTTCTGTTAATTTGCCCTCTGAAATGAATTACAATTGGTTTTATTTTAAATTTGTAAAGCATGTTTTCTACTTTACTCTCTCAAAGGATATTTGCTACTTAGCATTGTTGGTGAAAAATCAGTGTATGGTTCTGTGATTCCTGGTATTTTTATGATGATACAGTACAACCTCTCACATGCAGCATTTGTTGTCTGATAATCCTTCCTTCTAGAATACCCCACTGACTGTGTATGTTTAAAGATATTGCTTTGTTCTGTTGACATACTCTACCACTATCGTGTGAGTGGAGAGAGCATTTTTTATTTTTTAACTCTGAACATTATTTTTGCACACATGTAGCCTTGTGCTATTGTCGCCACTATAATAGAGTGAAAATACAATGTCTTATGTTTCATTCTGTATGAGTTGTGTATGGGGTGAGATTGACTACATTCACTGAATTCTTATCTATTTTAAAGTAACTGCCCAGATGTTCCAGATTTCTATAATTACTTACAATATGAGTGAAGTGGATTTCCTTCCAATTATTATTTTTAAATTACCTTAAAAATCTGCTTTCCTGTGTCGGAATGATGTGGGTGTATAACAACAACAAAATGGTGTGGGCGTATACCGGTCAAAAATATTCTTGCAAGTCGACCGCTGGTATGCCAGCTCAGCCTCCTCTAGACCTCTGATTGGCCAGCTCATCCTCAGGGAGATGACATGTTATATGAGGAAATAGCAAGCATTTTTGAAAAGGTCTGTTTGAGATCGTTTGAGGTGGGGTTGTGTTTTGTTTCTCCAATGTATGCTCTGGCCACAAACGAGTATAGGACGAGTCAACATTAGTTGGATACGAGTCTACTAAATATGAACTTTTAAGTGAGATTTTCACTTGGCAGTTACTTTAAGATGTTTTTCCCAAGTGCAATATTTAGATGTGTGTTGTCACAAGCGTTCTATTATAAAGGCTATCATGGTTAACTAAAATATCAATGCATCCTTTATTCTGTGGACTTTAGTGTCACTTGCAGTAAAATGTTAATAACATTAGATTACTTTTGCTCTTTTTTGGTGCCCATTCCCTGAGCAGGTAAGCATTTTGTTTTTACTCCCTTCCATATGTATTTGGATAGCAAAGTGAAAACATTTTATTTGTCTCTATACTCCAGCATTTTAGATTTGAGCTAGAATGTCAGATTTTATTTGAGGGTATTTTCATACATATCTGTTTTACCATTTAGACAAAAAAAATTACTTGGTATCTAGTCCCCACATTTGAAGAAGTCATAAGTATTTGGACAAATTCAGTTAGTGTATCAAAGTAGTCAAACCGTTAAGTATTTGGTCCCATATTCCTTGCACGCAATGATTACATCAAGCTTGTGACTCTACAAACTTGTTGGATGCAATTGCGGTTTGTTTTGCTTGTGTTTTGGTTTATGTTTTGCCCAATAGGGACTGAATAGGAAGAGTCACGTCGTCAAAAAACTCTGCAGCTGGAATGACCCGGAGCAAACTCAGTCTGCCTAGTAATGCCAGGACAGCCCGATCTTGCCTGCTACAGTAGCAGGGCAAATGTATATTTTCATTAGAATTTAAATGACAATACAAATAAACATAGGATATCAATACAAATATATGTTCAATATATTAACATTTTGGAAAGAAGTAGGAGGTGCAACCGAAAAATGTGTTGACAAGGCGCAGCGCTCACTCACCATAGTTTTTATTATTAGACAAATTTAAGGCATTGACGTTTCATCCTTCATTGGCCTTCAGAATCAATAATAAATCTCAAGAAGGCCGAAACGTCAATCTTTTAAACTTGTCTAATAAAACGACGCATTTTTCCTCTCCAACAATATATGACAAATTAAACGGTCACACTTTTGTTTGGATAGTCCCATATACAATCAATAAACAGGTAGGATATCAACACATCTTTTAAACATGATTAGAGAGTGACTGATTACATCTAATCAGTTACATGTAAACTGATTACAAAACGAACTAAAATCAGTTACCAGCTAAATATTTTTAACTTGGATTACTTTTAAATTTAGAAAGGATGTTTGCAAAAAAAAACATGACACCTTTCTGTTTTCTCAATGACATTCAATTCAGCATTGAAAGTAGGAGCAAGTTTTAAGTTTGTTCCACCTGAGCAGAATATGTGAACGGAGTTGAGCGGTCGGAAATCGCGCTCATTGGTCATGGAGCAGCTCCAGCTCTCCACATCCTTTCCAACGGCTCCTCCAAAAACCACTCTGCGCTCACAGATAATAAAGCTGCCCCTCACAATTCAACCAAACCATATGATTTGAATGAAACGTATTTGAATAAACATGAAAAGGTGAATGTAAGAAGCACTCATCATTTCAAATAGGTTACATGTCGTATTCAACGGCATATAAACACTTTAAATAGGTCAGGAGCCAGACAGGGAGCCTAAGAAGGAATGAAAATGAATTATTCTGGCTATTTATTTCAATTATTTCAAGGCTATAGCCTACAAAGAAATACATTGTGAAGCATTTGCGAGTGCGACACTAGGCTGGTAGGGACATATAAAGCGCTCATCAATAAACAACATTTCGTTGTATTAAATCATCGTCTATAAATTGCGCATATAGGCTGGGACATACTTAGAATTAAATACAAATTAAAGGAAACATGCCTTATTAAGCTCAGTCTACAGTGCCTTTTAATTCATTTTTAGAAACACGAGTTTGGCCAGAGTCTGTGGCTTCAGGCTTATGCGATGGTGCCTGGATAGCAGCGGAGAATATCCTCTCCATTCTTGCAGAGCCACTGGAGAAGCTAAGCAAGCTTAGAGCTACTCTTGCCAGGCTGGGAAGAGATGCAGATTTTTTTTTGTATGTATTTTTTTATTTACAGTGCTTTCGGGAAGTATTCAGACCCCTTGACTTTTTACACATTTTGTTACAGCCTTATTCTAAAATGTATTAAATAGTTTTTTTCCCTCCATCAATCTACTCACAATATCCCTTAATGACAAAGAAAAAGCAGGTTTTTAGAAATTGTTGGAAATGCATTAAAACAAACTGCTATCACAATTACATACTAGTCAAAAGTTTTAAAACACCTACTCATTCAAGAGTTTTTCTTTATTTTTACTATTTTCTACATTGTAGAATAATGGTGAAGACATCAAAACTATGAAATAACACACGTGGAATAATGTAGTAACCAAAAAGGTGTTAAACAAATCAAAATATATTTTAGATTCTTCAAAGTAGCCACCCTTTGCCTTGACACCTTTGCACGCTCTTGGCATTCTCTCAACCAGAAATGGAATGCTTTTCCAACAGTCTTGAAGGAGTTCCCACATATGCTGAGCACTTGTTGGCTGCTTTTCCGTCACTCTACAGTCCAACTCATCCCAAACCATCTCAATTTGGTTGAGGTTGGGGGATTGTGGAGGTCATCTGATGCAGCAAGCCATCACTCTCCTTGGTAAAATAGCCCTTACACAGCCTGGAGTTGTGTTGGATCATTGTCCTTTGAAAAACAAATGATAGTCCCACTAAGCCCAAACCAGATGGGATGGCGTAATGCTGCAGAATTCTGTGGTAGCCATGCTGGTTAAGTGTGCCTTGAATTCTAAATAAATCACTGACCGTGTCACCAGCAAGGCACCCTTGCTTTACAGTGGGAAATACACTTGCAGAAGATCATCCGTTCACCCACACCGCGTCTCACAAAGACAGCGGTTGGAACCAAAAATCACCTGTTTTGACAAATTTCCACTGGTCTAATGTTCCTTGCTCATGTTTCTTGGCCCAAGCAAGTCTCTTCTTATTATTGGTGTCCTTTAGTAGTGGTTTCTATGCAACAATTTGACCATGGCGGCAGGGTAGCCTAGTGGTTAGAGTGTTGGACTAGTAACTGGAAGGTTGCAAGTTCAAACCCCCGAGCTGACAAGGTACAAATCTGTCATTCTGCCCCTGAACAAGGCAGTTAACCCACTGAAAATTAGAATTTGTTCTTAACTGACTTGCCTAGTTAAATAAAGGTAAAATAAAATAAATAAAAATGAAGGTCTGATTCACACAGTCTACTCTGAACAGTTGATGTTGAGATGTGTCTGTTACTTGAACTCTGAAGCATTTATTTGGGCTGCAATTTCTGAGGCTGGCAACTCTAATGAACTTATCCTCTGCAGCAGAGGTAAATATGGCTCTTCCAATCCTGTGACAGTCCTCATGAGAGCCAGTTTCATCATAGCGCTTGCTGTTTTTTTGCGACTGCACTTGAAGACACTTTCAAAGTTCTTGAAATGTTCCGTATTGACTGAACTTCAAGTCTTAAAGTAATGATGGACTGTCGTTTCTCTTTGCTTATTTGAGCTGTTCTTGCCATAATATGGACTTGTTTTTTACTAAATAGAGCTATCTTCTGTATACCTCCCCTACCTTGTCACAACACAACTGATGGCTTAAACGCATGTAGAAGGAAAGAAATTCCACAAATTAACTTTTTAAGAAGCCACACCTGTTTATTGAAATGCATTCCAGGTGACTACCACATGAATCTGGTTGAGAGAATGCCAAAAGTGTGCAAAACTGTCATCAAGGCAAAGGGTGGCTATTTGAAGAATCTCAAAAATAAAATAGATTTTGATTTGTTTAACCTTTTTGGTTACTACATGATTTCATGTGTTATTACATAGTTTTGATGTCTTTGCTATTATTCTACAATGTAGAAAATAGTAAAAAAAATAAAGAAAAACCTTTGAATGAGTAGGTTTTCTAAAACTTTTGACCGGTAGTATTCAGACACTTTACTTTGTTGAAGAACCTATTGGCTGTGATTACAGCCTCGAGTCTTCTTGGGTGTGATGCTTCAAGCTTGGCCCACCTGTAATTGGGTAGGTTCTCCCATTTTTCTCTGTAGATCCTCTCAATCTCTGTCAGGTTGGATGGGGAGGGTCGCTGCTCAGCTATTTTCAGGTTTCTCCAGAGATGTTTAATCGGGTTCAAGTCCGGGCTCTGGCTAGGCCACTCAAGGACATTCAGAGACTTGTCCCGAAGCCACTCCTGGGTTGTCTTGGCTGTGTGCTTAGGGTTGTTGTCCTGTTGGAGATGAACCTTCACCCCAGTCAGGTCCCGAGTGCTCTGGAGCAGGTTTAGTCAAGATTCTCTCTGTACTTTGCCCTGTTCATCTTTCCCTCCATCCTGAATCGTCTCCCATTCCCTGCCGCTGAAAAACATCCCCACAGCATGATGCTGCCACCACCATGCTTCACCGTAGGGATGGTGCCAGGTTTCCTCCAGATGTGACACTTGGCATTCAGGACAAAGAGTTCAATCTTGGTTTCATCAGACCAGGGAATCTTGTTTCTCATGGTCTGAGAGTCCTTTAGGTGCCTTTTGGAAATCTCCAAGCGGGCTGTTATGTACCTTTTACATAGGAGTGGCTTCTGTCTTGTCACTCTACCATAAAGGCATGTATGGTGAAGTTCTGCAGAGATGGTTGTCCTTCTAGAAGTTTCTCCTATCACCACAGAGGAACTCTGGATTTCTGTCAGATTTACAATTGTGTTCTTGGTCACCTCCTTGACCAAGGCCCTTCTGCCCCGATTGCTCAGTTTGGCTGGGTGACCAGCTCTAGGAAGAGTATTGACGGTTCCAAACTTCTTTCATTTAAGAATGATGGAAGTGATGTGCTTTTGGGAAGCTTCAATGCTGCAGACATTTTTTGCTTCCCTTTCCCAGATCTGTGACTCAACACAATCCTGTCTCGGAGCTCTACAGACAATTCCTTTGACCTCATGGCTTGGTTTTTCCTCTGACATGCACGGTCAGCTGTGCGACCTCTGGCAGTCTCTATGGGGGTGCCACAGGGTTCAATTCTTGGACCAACTCTCTTCTCTGTATACATCAATGAGGTTGCTCTTGCTGCTGGTGAGTCTCTGATCCACCTCTACGCAGACGACACCATTCTGTATACTTCTGGCCCTTCTTTGGAAACTGTGTTAACAACTCTCCAGGCAAGCTTCAATGCCATACAACTCTCCTTCCGTGGTCTCCAATTGCTCTTAAATACAAGTAAAACTAAGTGCATGCTCTTCAACCGATCGCTACCCGCACCTGCCCGCCTGTCCAACATCACTACTCTGGACGGCTCTGACTTAGAATACGTGGACAACTACAAATACTTAGGTGTCTGGTTAGACTGTAAACTCTCCTTCCAGACCCATATCAAATATCTCCAATCCAAAGTTAAATCTAGAATTGGCTTCCTATTTCGCAAACAAAGCATCCTTCACTCATGCTGCCAAACATACCCTTGTAAAACTGACCATCCTACCAATCCTCGACTTTGGCGATGTCATTTACAAAATAGCCTCCAATACCCTACTCAACAAATTGGATGCAGTCTATCACAGTGCAATCTGTTTTGTCACCAAAGCCCCATATACTACCCACCATTGCGACCTGTACGCTCTCGTTGGCTGGCCCTCGCTTCATACTCATCGCCAAACCCACTGGCTCCATGTCATCTACAAGACCCTGCTAGGTAAAGTCCCCCCTTATCTCAGCTCGCTGGTCACCATAGCATCTCCCACCTGTAGCACACGCTTGTAGCACACGCTCCTGCAGGTATATCTCTCTAGTCACCCCCAAAACCAATTATTTCTTTGGCCGCCTCTCCTTCCAGTTCTCTGCTGCCAATGACTGGAACGAACTACAAAAAGCACTGAAACTGGAAACACTTATCTCCCTCACTAGCTTTAAGCACCAACTGTCAGAGCAGCTCACAGATTACTGCACCTGTACATAACCCACCTATATTTTAGCCCAAACAACTACCTCTTTCCCTACTGTATTTAATGAATTTATTTATTTTGCTCCTTTGCACCCTATTATTTTTATTTCTACTTTGCACATTCTTCCATTGCAAATCTACCATTCCAGTGTTTTACTTGCTATATTGTATTTACTTTGCCACCATTGCCTTTTTTTGCCTTTACCTCCCTTATCTCACCTCATTTGCTCACATCGTATATAGACTTGTTTATACTGTATTATTGACTGTATGTTTGTTTTACTCCATGTGTAACTCTGTGTCGTTGTATGTGTCGAACTGCTTTGCTTTATCCTGGCCAGGTCGCAATTGTAAATGAGAACTTGTTCTCAACTTGCCTACCTGGTTAAATAAAGGTGAAATAAAATAAATATAGACAAGGTGTGTGCCTTTCCAAATCACGTCCAATTGAATTTACCACAGGTGGACTCAAATCAAATTATAGAAACATCTCAAGGATGATCAATGGAAACAGGATGCACATGAGCTCAATTTTGAGTCTCATAGCAAAGGGTCTGAATACTTATGTAATTAAGGTATTTATGTTTATTTTTAATACATTTACAAAATTGCAATAAAACCTGTTTTTGCTTTGTCATTATGGGGAATTTTGTGTAGATTGACGAGGGATTTTTTTTATTTAATCCATTTTAAAATAAGGCTGTAATGTAATAATATGGAAAAAGTCAGGGGGTCTGAATACTTTCCGAATGCATTGTATTTACTACTGTGATGTGGTTCCAATTTAAAGGAGAGATGGGACGATTGGTATCCTTGTTGTAGGCCAATGCTAACTCATGAGTAGGAAACATCACAGAAAAGGTGAGGAATTTATTATGCAATGATCATGTAAATTAAATTAAAAAATAGACTAGAAAATGCTTACCTCTAATTATTTTAAAATGCAAAGATAATCTATTTAGTAAAAAGAAAGAAAGAAAAAAAAATGCCTCAGGGCAGTGATTGGGGACATTACCCTCTGTAGGGTACGTCTATTGGATGGGACGTTAAACAGGTGTCCTGACTCTATTCACTAAAGATCCCATGGCGTTTATCATAAGAATATGGGTTTTAACCCGTGTCCTGGCTTAAATTCACAATCTGGCCATCATACCATCATAGGCACCCAATCATCCTCAGCTTCCAATTGGCTCATTAATCCCCCCTCCTCTCCCCTGTAACTATTCCCCGGTCGTTGCTGTAAATGGGAAGTGTTCTCAGTCAATTTACCTAGTAAAATTGGGGATAAAAAAAAGATTGCATCTTGTTATTAATCTGTTTATTCTTATGAATAAACTTGTCTATCATATCACCCATGTGCACAAATGACTAATCTACTTGCCTGCTTGCATGCAATACTTACACCACTAGAAGTTGTGCGTACACATGGTCTAAAGTTTACTGGAAGGTGAGTACATTTTCACGTCAAGTTCAGTTTTTGTAAATGCCCACTTTTGCGTGAAAACTGGCACACGCATGTTTTGGGGTCTATTTTTGTACTTATACACAATTTATTAAAGAGGCCCCTTCTGCCAGGAGAATAATACTTCTACTTGTCCTGACATGGTTTTGAAACCTGTTCAGAAGTCTTGCTCCCATAAATGTGCTGTGTCAAAGGCATACCTGGCTCCACAAGGGGGTAAAAGAGTGCTTAACCCCCTAACTTGAAACCTTTGCCCCCTCAATTTCAGTTTTATGTCCCAATATGAAAATAGCAAAAAAGTAAGAAATTGAGTGACAGGTTGGCGCAAAATCTGTATCTCCGCTGCACTGTGTCAGTACAATGGACAGAGCGCCAAGGTATGTGAAGGGGGGCTTTGGAAAGGCACTGGGGCTGTTAGGTATGAATCCTTTGGTCTTCCATAAAAATCCGGGGAAAAAGGTTCTCTGTAGTAGGCGAAGTGAATAACAACATACGCCTCTGCCTGTAATATTTGTTTTTGGGCTGTAATATATGTTTTTGGGCGGGGTCAATTTTACAATTAGAGCTTCTTCACTCAACTCTGCCTCACGCCCCACACCACTACAGAGGTAGCTTCATAGCTAGCAGTAAAAAGCGTTAGTGTTATTAGGCTTAGCCTATTTAGCTAGCAGGAACCAGCTAATCTGCCACTGCCATGATGGATATCAGAAATTGGCCTTGCCAAAGTACCCAAACAAAGCCAAAGAAGAGCATTGAGTAGCAGCAGGATCAAACCACTGAGGCTGTCACAAAGCCCAGCAGCAATGATGCTGCTGAGCTCTAGCGAGCTCCGCGTGCAGAGCCTTCACCCTCTTCCACAAGTGTTGCCAGAATAATGGCTGCACAGCCCCCTCCACCTATGGCTGTTCCTTATGATCTTGGAACAGAGGAGCAAGCCTCGAATCCTACCCGAGTCCCAGGTTTCCTGTCCAAAAACGTTAATTTAATAGCAATTGGTTCAGAGGAAGAGAGTGGCTGGAGTACTCGGTTACTGAAAATGCTGCATTTTGTATCCCATGTCGAAACATTTTAATGATGGGTAGCTGGCAAGAAATCACATGTATGTGTCGGCGATTGTGGACATTATTGAGTAACTTGTTTCAAACCAGCAACCACTGAGGTGGACATTGGACATGATAGAGTCGGTGGGGGAGGGGGGCAGTAGACTTTTCCTGTCTGACGGAATACACTTTCCGAAAAGACAAGGAACTTGCCAAGGGGTTTAGCACCATACCCCACAGTGCCACATACATGTCACACGATATTCAAAATGAAATCATAGGGCTCATTGGTGAGATTGTCACTGAGGAAGCTACATGCGAAAACTCATTTTCCACTTTGACAAACGTGTTCAGTCAGCACAGAAGATGCATACTACACCCGACGATAGCTCAACTAATCCAACTGGCATTTGAGGGGATTCTTACAAGAAGATTTTTGGGGAGAATGGAATGATCGATTCCTCAGGAAGTTCCACAGAGCATCAAGGAGGCTTCAACAGTTCTGAAGAGTAAGAAACAATCTAGCTGGTTGTTTTTCATAAAGAATCTAGTGTATAGTATATAATTTAGTGTATAGGGCGGTGTCAAAAGCATGTTCACTTTTATGTTTGTGGTGCAGCGTGATATAAGCAGAATTCAATATGATTCCAATGCAAGAACCCAAATGCCCCTTTGCCGATTTCAACTCTCACCTCGCTTTATCCTGACGCCCCTTAGTCACTGTACCCTGCCGCCCCCTTAGTCACTGTACCCTGCCGCCCCCTTAGTCACTGTACCCTGCCGCCCCTTAGTCACTGTACCCTGCCGCCCCTTAGTCACTGTACCCTGCCGCCCCCTTAGTCACTGTACCCTGACGCCCCCTTAGTCACTGTACCCTGACGCCCCCTTAGTCACTGTACCCTGCCGCCCCCTTAGTCACTGTACCCTGACGCCCCCTTAGTCACTGTACCCTGCCGCCCCCTTAGTCACTGTACCCTGCCGCCCCCTTAGTCACTGTACCCTGCCGCCCCCTTAGTCACTGTACCCTGCCGCCCCTTAGTCAATTAATTCTGCCGCCCCCTTAGTCACTGTACCCTGCCGCCCCCTTAGTCACTGTACCCTGCCGCCCCCTTAGTCACTGTACCCTGCCGGCCCCTTAGTCACTATACCCTGCCGGCCCCTTAGTCACTGTACCCTGCCGGCCCCTTAGTCACTGTACCCTGCCGCCCCCTTAGTCACTGTACCCTGACGCCCCCTTAGTCACTGTACCCTGACGCCCCCTTAGTCACTGTACCCTGACGCCCCCTTAGTCACTGTACCCTGACGCCCCCTTAGTCACTGTACCCTGACGCCCCCTTAGTTACTTTATTCTGCCGCCCCCTTAGTCACTTTATCCTGACGCCCCCTTAGTCACTTTATTCTGACGCCCCCTTAGTCACTTATTCTGCCGCCCCCTTAGTCACTTTATCCTGACGCCCCCTTAGTCACTTTATTCTGGTGCCGGGTCTGGTCAAAGAACCCTTTGATAGTAACTAAAATTGATTTCATAGCTTTCATTGGAAAGGTTATCAACATGACTCGGATTGTGAAAAGCAGAAATGCCATGTTGAAGATTATTGTGGATATGGCAACAGAGTTATTAGTGGCAACAGATGTTAACAGAATGGAGCAGCATACCACCCTGCATCCGACTGCTGGCTTGCTTCTGAAGCTGGTTGATCCTGGTCAGTCCCTGGATGGGAGACCAGATGCTGCTGGAAGTGGTGTTGTAGGGCCAGTAGGAGGCACCCTTTCCTCTGGTCTAAAACAAATATCCCAATGCCCAGTGCAGCGATTGGGGACGTTGCTTTGTGTAGGGTGCCGTCTTTAGGATGGGATGTTAAGAGGATGTCCTGACTCTCTGGTCACTAAAGATCCCATGGCACTTATTGTAAGAGTAGGGTGTTAACCCTGGTGTCCTGGCCAAATTGCCCGATCTGTCCTTCATACCATCATGGCCACCTAATCATCCCCAGTTTACAATTGGCGTATTCCTCCTCTCTCCTGTAACTATTCCCCAGGTCGTTGCTGTAAATAAGAATGTGTTCTCAGTCAACTTACCTGGTTAAATAAAAATGTTACTGGCCACGTGGTTTTTTAAATGATGAGTAATCCTAAAGATGGATTGTCTCAACATTACAGAGCAAAAGTTTGAAAAGGTTTGATGTGTTTTGGGGATGGGGAGGGGAGGGGGTTTTAGAAGTTAATATGGGTGTTTGTAGTATAGAATTATACAAACCATGATCAATTGCACACTCCAGCACAGTAGGTGGCGGCAGGCATGCACGTTAAACGTGTGTGCGGACAGCCATTATACCATAGAAGAAGAAACAATGAAGCCAAAGTTTTTTTGTTTTTTTTAAACGAATTGAACGCACCCCAATCGGTGGGGCGAAACAGAAACTGTCAACTGAAGAATAGAGGATGTGTGTTGGTAAGTTTGTAGGCTGTACAATGCAAGGCTTTCCATATTTGATCATACTGTACACTAACTTTTCTCGTAAACATAGGTCGCACGTTTATTGCAAGTGTTCGTTTGAAGTAACTTGTTTAATTGTCGTTCGTCCGTCACCATTTTTTTTGCCAGTCTTGGGCGGCCAAATTCAATGTCGTAGAAAAAAAACGTTATGTACAGTAGGACACTTCAACTGGTGACTATGAAGAGATAAAAAAATGTAATAACACTGTTTGCGTAAATCTGACATGTATTGACGGGACAAACTATTTGCTTGCGTTTCGGTATGAATCGCTTTAATCAGAGCCTCTGATTAAATATGTTTCTCCCTTCAATAAATCGATTCGATTTACGCCGCAACCGATAGCTCCTTGTTTTTATTCTCCCGGATAATCTTCAATAGAAGTGTTCTGGGGTTAATTCATTTTGGGGGAATTTTAAAGTCCATCAGTCAAGCACCAGATGATTCCCCTTTTGTTTCAACTGAGCAGGGCTGAAGCTGGGGTAGGTTATACTTTTTACCAAAGTTCTATGTCGTGTTTGAAAGTGCTATTTTTTTAACTATATGGATTTACATGTGGTTACCGTCAGGAAAGATGATATCGCGGCTACCAGTGTCCCAGTTTAGAGTTTATATAATGGGAAGAGTGGAGTTGTTTATTTGCCGATGTGTGGTGACGTCATCAAGCAGCTGGTTACGTTCTGAGAGCTGGGGAGTCTTGAGTAATTAGATGAAAGGTGACTTGTTTTTTTTATTTTTTTTTATCTTTATTTAACTAGGCAAGTCAGTTAAGAACAAGTGCTAATTTACAAATGACGGCCTACACCGACCAATCGTTAGAACAAATGCTAATTTACAATTACGGCCTACACCGACCAATCGTTAACCCGGACGACGCCGGGCCAATTGTGCGCACTATGGGACTCCCAATCACGACCGGTTGTGATAGAGCCTGGAATCGAACCAGGGTCTGTAGTGACTCCTTTAGCACTGATATGTAGTGCCTTAGACCGCTGTGCCACTCGGGGAAACGAAGGAAGCTTAAGAATATATTAAGGGACATTGAACAGGGCCCAGTTTCCCGATAGCGGTGGAGTTTAGTTTATCCCAGGTATACATACCTTTTCATGATCGGGGGAAATTCCTATGAACTTGGGCTAGGATCAGTACTCCGGGAATCTGGTAGTTTGAGCGGGTGAAGGACGCACCGACAATGTCTGTTCTCCAGACACCTGTCAGATGTCAGTAAATGTTGGTCGTGCATATTGTTGTATGGCGAAGAGGAAATTAACATGTGGACTGCGGTGATAGAATACAGATTGGTGGAGATAACACAATGCCTTTTCAATGAGGGAGATCGTTTTACATGGCCCGGTGCCCCGGTTTAATGGATTTGCTGTTTTAGACCGTTTCAAGTGCAAAACAAACTGTACCAATATCACATCTGCTTCCCTACTATGACAAAAAACAAAAGGTAATACAATTATCATTATTATTGCATATTGCGTCTATATTCTGGGCCTCCGTCTCTTTAAAACAAATATTTCTGCACAGAAAGTGCACACTAATAAAGCAGCTTTCTGTTTGTGTGTCGGATTTTTTTCCTACGACAACCGAGAAACGCAGGGTATGATCAACTAGGGAATCACCGTAATATGTGAGCACCCACGTCCTGGGAGGATGGACGGAAATATTTGGGAGCACGTCCGTAAGTCGTGTAGTGTTTTAACGATACATATTTCCTACAACGGCCGAATATTACGGCTAACATACGTTTCCCAAAACACCACAAAGAGAGAACGTTCGCTATGCATTAGTAATTTGGGCTAGGATCAGTACGACAGGACTCGCGGGTCAAAGGATGCACCGATTATGGCTGTTCCGTTCTCCAGAACCCTGTCTGATGCACTAGTGTTCAACTGCAATTCCGGGGTTCCTGCATGGACACCCAATTGGCCCCCCTCTAGCACAAGATCTTCATGCTTGTGTGACACTTTTTTAAAATTTTAAATCCATGTTTTGTATCGAGTGACAAATACCTTTTACATGTGTGTCAGTCTTTGTTTTGGTCGCACTGTGTGACGCGCGTCAACTACGTCTACACGTGGCCGCGTCGCATAGAAACGACGAGTTCCTGCAAAGATGCTGGAAAATGCTAGATGCGGGGCAGCAAGGGTGCGTTCGTAAATTTACTCTGGCCATCTACACCGATTTCAGAAGACACTCATCTATCTGAGTGTGCCAGAGCGAAGAATAACTGACGAATTTACGAACGCTCAACACTCGTTGAATATGGCCGGTTTCGGCAAAAACGCGTAATTAAATTGTTTACAGCAGCACAGTGACAGTCACCAGATCTCTGGATAACATGAACAGCCTAACCAGCTCTGCTAGTATGTCTGGAAGTAGCTAGCCAACGTTAGCCAGTTAGCGTGGATGCTTGACTGCCGTTGTGAGGTCAGAACGCTCGTATAAACCCTACTCCCCGATTAGAGCGACCCCAGAGCGCACCTCAGGCAATCCAGATTGAATTTACGAACACACCCTAAAATTGCTAGGAACCTGCTCGTGACGTACAAAACATGAATTTAATTAAAATATATATTTTCTGTTTTTTTGTAGAACCCCCTGCAACTGGATACTGACATTTATAAGGCACCCTTTCCCCAAATCGAGAACGAAGACGTTGTCGCAAGAGCAGGTTAGTTGAAGAATCAATTTCAACGTTTTGTATAAGCTAACGTTAACCTGTAATGGAAACATGGTTATTACATATCTGGCGTACAAGCATATAGCCTACATAACTTGTCAGTCATATATACCGGAACAAGGTTGGTTTGATTTGTTGATTCTTAGTAGCCTACTCTTCTATTGACTAGGCCTGTAAATTAAGGCTTTAGGACAATATTTAGTGTACATTTTGATAAATGTCAACAGCCTATTTTTTTATATATTTTTTGCTAAGTCAGTTTGTAAGAGGAGTCCTGTGCTAGTTGCATCTTTTAATCTTTGACCTTTGACACAAACAACCAAACCAGTCATTTTAAAGAGGTTAGTCAGATGTAATGATTTTTATATCTCCTTATTTAAACTTTCAAAGCTCAGATATAGTGTGATTATTCAGAAATAAAATAATGTTTTTGGTCTAGGTTTGGTTTATATTTCTGTATGTGTTCGCTCTAGTGTCTCAGGTATGGATTGGATAGCTGTGTTCACATCCTTGGAGGCGGTGTGTAAGGAAAACATCACTGCTCTGTCTGGGCCTCCTGACTTGCCATATGGTGACGTGTCCAGGCGCTTGGTGACATGCATGAGAAAGATTCAGGACCATGGTCGTGCCCTGGAACCTGTGGTTTCTGGCATCACTGCAGTCTACCACCACTATGACTTTGACTCTGATACCCCTGGGAATGGGTATCGCACACTGGTCAAGGTACGGTAGAATTATTACTCTGTGATTGCCTCTCATTCTCTTGCCACAGAGGGGAAAATAGGAGGGAGCAGGGCCGGTCCTGGACGTTCTGCCGCCCATATGCTACAAATTTTAGCACAGCTGGTTTGTAGGCCATAAAGTCAGTACAATGTCAATAACATAGTCTAATCTTTTCAATCTGATTACATTGATAAAATCACCAATACCCTAGAGGTTCTGCCGCCCTAGGTGAGACAAAAATGATTACATCTTAGATTCTATAGGATGTCTAAGCATGGCACTTTCAAAAGTTACCTTTCCACCCAGAAACAATTTTCTGCGTCAGTAGAGCCTATAAGCTTCAACTGCTGGCTACTCGTCCGTTATATAACCCAACAACATAAGTGCTTCCCTAAAAGCTGCCTGGGTATAAACAAACATCTTGTCTTTTCAGAAAGAGAAAAGACAGAATAGCAAAGTATATTTTTTTGATCTCCTCGAATATTATAGGCTGCAGTTTCGCTTCAGACTGTCATGGAGAGGAATCAATATATCACCACATGGGTCAGAGTCACGTCTTTCACAGACATTTCAGAGCTTGTTTCTACCATAAGGCATCAGAGTTAAGCATTGTTCTAGAACGCTGGATAAAATCTGGATACATTTTATGTATTTATTTCAAAATGTAAAGCAAACCAATAGATACCCTTTGTTAAAGAAAAGAGCAAAAAGATATGTAATACCCTCACTCAATTCGAGCCCTGGTTTTAGTCAAACACACCAAGCCCTTCCCAGGCACGGAGGTATTTAGATAATTGTGTCTGTCAAACAGGTAGGCTTACCACTTATTTTTTTGAAAGATTATTTCTTAATTTCCAATTATATATGTTTATGCCCATAGAAAATGTTGGTGCAAGCGTGCACATATAGAAGGTCCCTTTCCAGGCAGAAGGGAATTTTACTTGTACCCCTTCATCGGAGAGTTACAATGTTGCTATCACTATGCAACCTATAGGAGGAAAATAAGTTATATTTTTTTTATCCAATTGGTAGTTACAGTCTTGTCTCATCGCTGCAACTCCCATATGGACTCGGGTGAGGCGAAGGTCGAAAGCCATGCGTCCTCCGACACACACCCCAACCAAGCCGCACTGCTTCTTAACACCATGCCCACTTAACCCGGAAGCCAGGCACAACAATGTGTCGGAGGAAACACAGTACACCTGGCAACCGTGTAAGCGTGCACTGTGCCCAGCCCGCCACAGGAGTCGCTAGTGTGCGATGGGACAAGGACATCCCTGCCGGCCAAACCCTCACCTAACCCAGACGATGTTGTGTGCGCCGCCCCATGGGTCTCCCGGTCAAGGCCGGCTGCGACAGAGCATTAACTCGAACCCAGAATCTCTAGTGGCACAGCTAGCACTGTGATGCAGTGTCTTAGACCACTGTGCCACTCAGGTGGCCGGAAACCAAGTTTCTTATTAATAATATCCCACCTGTTATCACACATGGCACAACCACATAATTGTTACAATTACAATAAAAATAACACTTTTATATAACATATTTAACATTTATGTTAAACATCATAACATTTTTATATTCCTGTAGAACTGTAAAACGGAGTAAGATCATTTGAGCTTTAGAAACAACTGCTTTCATAAATGCATGACAGGCCTCGTTTCACTGGAGCAGTGTAAAATAAGCTTCATGTCAATGACCTAGCCTTAATGATTTTTTTTATTGACATATTGAATTTATTTCATCTCCACCTAGTGGCCTCTTTCTTCTGCTGTGGCGCTGCATTACAGTCAGCAACGTTTTCTCTTGGTAGCGGTCCACGGTCCTGAAATCAAATCATCTGAGTTTGATTGGACCCCATCCTGTTCTCCAGCTCCTTCCACCTCTGGAAACTATCTAGGTGGTCATGTGACTTCTCATGCGAGCTGAGGAGGTGGCACAGATTCTTCCAGTCCCTGATTCCATCCCTGACCATCCCTGAATTCCTCTTCTCATTTTTTTTAATTTTATTTTTTAGATTTTTGATACCTGATTAGTTTTTGTCTCTGACATGGTAGAAAATTGTTTCAAATCTCTATAGATTTAGCTAAAATATAATCCACTAGTAGTAGCTAGCCAAAGTTAACAGGCTAGGTTAGGCTACTGCCCTAATCACTAATCGTCTTCGTCACATAGAAATGAAAAAATAACTGGCAGATTCAATGTTTCGCAATTGGATAATCACATATAAACACACATCACCATAGCTACCAAGGATAGTGGGAGTGAACTTCGGGAGAAGTGGGAATGGGGTGCCGTGGGTAGTGAAGCAGCCGATTAGGGGCGCCCGGATGGCGGCAGCCAATTGTCAAAATGCAGCCCCAAATTCAAGTGCCGCCGTAGGCGGTGGCCGAATCTTGCCTAATGGGAGGGCCGGCCCTGGGAGGGAGTGATGAAGCTCCTTCGATTATTAAAACAAATTTATATTTTACATCTTTGTATTCATATTTCAGAGCAAACAAAATATAATCAAATTTCACAGGTGTTGCAGTCTTGCCTTCTGCACATCATCCACAACGGCCGCTACATTGCCTCTAACTGCCACAGGGCCTTCTTCAGGGCCGACCACAACGCCTCAGAGATGGAGGCCTATGGCAGTGTCCTGTGTCAGCTACGGGCCCTCCTCTACATTGCCCAGGGAATGCTCCACGACAACAGTCCCGGGCAGCTGTACGGAGAGCAGGACGGAGAGCTGAGCAGGTGGTTGGTGAGGGAGTATGCCTCCATGCACAAGGCCTGCTTCTACGGCCGCTGCCTGGGCTTTCAGGTCAGTCACCACCATGGGGAGATGCTATAGAGCAGTGGTTCTCAACCGGGGGTACTAGAGATATATTCCCTCTGGAAATTGTATATCCTCACTGTAAATCAGCTTTTCTCCAGAGTCTTATGTTCACTATGTTTATATTGTATATCCTGTATGTTGACTTGTTGTCTGTATTCTGTATGTATGTTGTTTATTGCTGGCAGCAACTATTCGCTAAGTCAAATTCCAGGTATGTGTAAATGTACTTGGGGAATGAATAGATTCTGAAATATTTTTTCCCCCTCTGCTTCCCCAGTTCTCATCTTCCCTTCGTCCGATCCTGCAGTCATTAATCATAAGCATGGTCTCGTTTGGAGAGAGCTACGAAAAACAGCATTCCGGGTTAGGTCAGTCTCTGAATTCTTTGGGCTGTATCAAGTTGTAAAACTAGACATGTTAGTTGTCATAACAACTGACTGATTATCTACCTTGTAGGGCCTATTGCAAGATTTATGGTAATCCTTTGTCATTTTACAAAGTTAGTGCATAGTGTGCAGTGCTATACTGACTTCCCATTTGCTCTCCTCCATATCCCTTAGGCATGGCAGCATTCTCCCTCCTTACCTCTGGGAAGTATGTCATCGATCCAGAGCTGAGAGGAGAAGAATATGAGCGGATCACCCAGAACTTGGACATGAAGTTCTGGAAGTCCTTCTGGAACCTCACCGAATCAGAGCTTGTATCGGTGAGGGGAGGAGGCTCTTAACTAATTCTACTTTTCTAACAAGCACTGACTTTGCTGATGGCAGCTGTACTGAGGAAAAGTTTAAACTATGACTGTTGTATGTGGTCGTCTTACCTAGATGCCTTAAGATGAACGGATTTAACTGTAAGTCACTCTTGGTAAGATCATCTGCAGAATATTTGTACATTTAGCAGATATTTACTTTGTCCCCATGGGGAAATTTTGTCGCAGTGTCATGTACATGTTTAAAGTGGCATTTAAATACAGAACAAATTGACAATACAACTTTCATAACAGTTACATACCAATAAAAAGAGACTGGCCTGCTGGCCTTACTGGGTCGATAGAAACATTGGCCCAAGCTATTTAGGAGGGATATCATACCTGGCACAAATGGTCTAGTTGTGTTTTTCTTGAGCCTATACCTGCAGACAGAGGGGAGTAGTTCGAAGTCCGGGTACAGGGGGTGGCTTGGGTCTAAAATTATTTTGTGAGCCTTGCGGAGGGCCCTGACCTTAAAGATCTCATCCAGGCCTGTCTGTTTGACTCCCTTCTTGTTGTGGTGATAATCCTTCTCAGCATATTTCTCTGGCTGACAGTGGCATTGCCAAACCAACAAACAATATAAAAAGTTAAAATACCCTCAATGAAAGATTTGTAAAACAGAGTCCGTATAGTACAATTAACATTAAAAGATCCCAGCTTTTTGAGGACGCAGTCTCTGACTCTTTTTGTTGATCAGGTCTGTACATTTACTCCACTGAAGTTTATTGTCTAAGAGGACACCCAGATATTTGTATTCCTCTCCATCTCGTTGGTCTTATTGGTATTGAGGACCAAGTGTGATTCATCACACCACTCTACAAAGGGGGAGCAGCGTTTCTCCTATTTACTCAGTCTCTCCTTGCTCACTCCATCTTCCTGTTTGTTTCCTTTTCTGACTGTTTGCAATGTCCTACATCTTTTTTGTCCATCCATTCCACAGGGATTTGCCAGTTTAACCTCTACCCTAGTGCAAGTGAACCTCACCCTGACCATACCCCCTGAACCGCTACTCCTCCCCCTGGTCTCAGACCCCCGTCTCTCTACCCCTGTGTCCCCGCCAGTGGCCCACTGGGGCCCTGGACCTGTCAACATGCGCCTCATCTCCTATGAGCTTCGAGAAGGACAGGTGAGAACTCAGCTTTTACCTTGTGCTTATTAACTGATGATTTTATCACAGGTCTACACTGTTTTATCAATCATATTACTGTAAAAAGTGTTCAGTTATGATGCATACATCTTACCCTCTCTCTTTCTTCAGGACAGTAAAGAGCTGCTAGCCTTCGCTCGTACAGAAGCTCCACCCATTTCCCTGTCTTTAGTACCGTTTGGTGCCCAGAAGCGACCTCCTTCCCCCTGGCTGTTGATCCACTTCCATGGAGGAGGCTTCGTGTCCCAGACCTCCAAATCCCATGAGGTACATAGGCCTGGGGGTAGTGGTGTGTCGCCTGAAATGACTTATTCTAAACCCAAACCCTAGTTTCACAGTAATTAAGTGGAGCTTGGGGCTCAGCACATACCATGAATACTTTCATATTGTTTAACCTTGCTGTTTAATTTTACTGTCACATCTCCATCTGTCCTCCATCTCCCAGAACTATCTGAAGAGCTGGTCCAAGGATCTGAATGTCCCCATCCTGTCTGTGGATTACTCCTTGGCACCTGAGGCCCCCTTTCCCAGAGCCCTGGAGGAGTGCTTCTACGCCTACTGTTGGGCCCTCAAGAACTGCCATCTTCTGGGTCAGTGTCATTACCACTGTGTTAGAGCTAAGAGCCAAAGGCAATGGTTTCTTAGCTCGACAGAGGACCCTCGGCTCAATCATATTGGTACATCTTATATTGCAGAATTACAACAAAACGTCTGTCGTACCCGCTGGTACTGATTGGTCTGTTCCTCTGCCCTAGGCTCCACTGCTGAGCGTGTGTGTCTGGCTGGGGACAGTGCTGGGGGGAACCTCTGCATCACTGTGTCCATGAGGGCCATTGCCTGCGGTGTGCGCATCCCTGATGGAATTATGGCTGCATATCCTGCTACACTGCTCACCATTGAAGCCTCGCCCTCCCGCCTTCTCACCAGCTTTGACCTACTGCTGCCCTTAGGGGTGCTCTCCAAGTGTATCAACGCCTACACAGGTATGTTTTAAACATTTGTCATTTAGCAGATGCTCTTATCCACAGCGACTAGTTAAATATCTAGGTGGGACAACCACATATCACAGGCATAGAAAGTACATTTTTCCTCAAGAGTAGCTATCACTACCTTACTGTATTTATATGTGTGGTATTGTTTTTCAATAGGAAAAGTTAAGTGACTATTTCTCCTTTTTTCCAAATGACCTTGTCTTTCTCTTTTTCACCCCCTCCAGGTGTAGACTCTGAGACGGTTCAGCCTACAGAGGGGATCAGCACGTTGAGCGCTCTAGGTAGAGACACCGCCTCGCTGATCAGTGACCTCTCACACGGGGCGTCCAAATGGATCCAGTCCTTCATTCCCGCAGAGGTCCTAGGGTCATGGTCATGGTCTCACCGGAGGTCCTTGGACAACAAGGCCCACCAGAGATCAGTGTTGCCATGTTCACCCGACTCCTCCTCAGGCCCCAGGGACTACCCGGAAGGCTTTGAGCCCCTGCGCTCCGAGCGCCTGTCTGTGATCCAGCCGCCTAGCTGTCCCACCGCCAAGAACCCGTTTGTGTCACCCCTGCTAGCCTCTGACGACCTACTGCGTGGACTACCACATGTACACTTAGTGGTGAGAGATGGGGAGGGGGCGAGTCAATGCAGTTAAGACAGGATTTTCCAAACTCAGTCATCGAGACACAAGGGGTGCACGTTTTGGTTTTTGCTCTAGCACTACACAGCCAATTCAAATAATCAATTAATCAAGTTTTGATCATTTGAATCAGCTGTGAAGTGTTAGGGCGAAAACCAAAACGTGCACCCCTTGTGGTCCCGAGGACCGAGTTAGGGAAATGCTGATTTAGGAAGATGGGTTTGTAGGTTGAGAGGGATGGAAAAGATAAAGAAAGAAAAAACAAGAAACATGTTACTGCAGCAGGCCTATTTTGTCCTTGTTCACTGGTCTCTATCTCACTCCACAATTGATGGTTTTTCCACTTTAATCTCTGAGTTTTCTGTAGTTTTTACTCCCCTGTCTGTCCCCACAGGCCTCTGCACTGGATGCTTTGCTGGATGACTCTGTGATGTTCGCCAGGAAACTGCGGAATATGGGCCAACCAGTGACCCTAAGGGTCGTGGAAGACCTCCCACATGGCTTCCTTAGCCTATCGGGATACGCAGAGGAGATAAAGGTGGCCTCCGACATCTGCGTAGAGCGAATCAGGGAGGTCTTCCAGCAGAAAACTCTGCCTTCCTGTACTCGCAAGTGACCAATGTTTGAAAGGAATAATAATGGGGCTGACCATCTGCCTAATAAAACCAAGGGGAAAACTGGTTGTTGTCCTCACAAAAGTGAAAGAGAACACCCTTGCCTTTCTTGCACTTTTCTGACTAGCACTGACTGAATGCTGCTTTATTGAGGAAAGCATTTTCTAATTATGAGTGATATTTGAAGTTACTGGCTAAAGAGCATCTGCTGAGGGTGATGTCAATGCTCACAGTTTAGTGTTTTTTAGTCCAGGAAAGGGTCATGTCATTTGTAATCAATTAAATGTCATATTGCTTAAGGTTTGAGAACAATACTGACACACAAATGCAATTTCACACATTTTTATTGAGTTTAAAAATATATAAAAAACACTTGAGTGTCAGAGGGTGAGAGAGACGTTGAGTGTCCTGGGAGGCTGTGGCTTTAGCGAGGGGCTTTATATGGGCTTAACAACCGTGTCTCCCTGTGGCAGAAAAGACGCCACGCTAGACACCTTCACTTCAGGCTTATGGGGTAAACCTTCCCATACCTGTGAGCCTCAGACAACAATAACACAATGCTGGGATGTCCTGTATACCCAACCGTATACCCTACCAAAAAAAGCTGATACCAATTAATCAGCAGATTTAAAAAAAAAAATACAAATGTATACATATATTTGTAATAATGACAATTACAACAATACTGAATGAACACTTTTATTTTAACTTAATATAATACATAAAGTCAATTCAAATCAAAGTTTTTGTCACGTGCGCTGAATACAACCGGTGTAGACCTTACAGTGAAATGCTTAAGCAATTTAGTGTCAAATAAATAATGAAACCTGTTCAATTTGGTTTAAATAATGCAAAAACAGTGTTGGAGAAGAAAGTACAAGAGCAATATGTGCCATGTAAAAAAAGCTAACGTTTAAGTTCCTTGCTCAGAACATGAGAACATATGAAAGTTGGTGGTTCCTTTTAACATGACTCTTCAATATTCCCATTTAAGAAGATTTAGGTTGTAGTTATTATAGGAAGAATGACGCGTCGACTATTTCTCTCTATACCATTTGTATTTCATATACCTTTGACCATTGGATGTTCTAATAGGTACTTTAGTATTGCCATCCTAATCTCAGGAGTTGATAGACTTGAAGTCATAAACAGCACTGTGCTTCAAGCATTGCTAAGAGCTACTAGCAAACGCAGTAAAGTGCTGTTTGAATGAATGCTTACGAGCCTGCTGCCGCCTACCACCGCTCAGACTGCTCTATCAAATCATAGACATTATATTATAATTAACACAGAACTATGAGCCTTTGATCATTAATATGGTCAAATCCGGATACTATCATTTCGAAAACAAAACGTTTATTTCAATGAAATACGGAACCGTTCTGTATTTTATCGAATGGGTGGTAACCCTAAGACTAAATATTGCTGTTACATTGCACAACCTTCAATGTTATGTCATAATTGTGTAAAATTCTGGCAAATTAATTACGGTCTTTGTTAGGAAGAAATGGTCTTCACACAGTTCGCAAGACCCAGGCAGCCCAAACTGCTGCATATACCCCGACTCTGTTGCACAGAACGCAAGAGAAGTGACGCAATTTCCCTAGTTAATATTGCCTGCTAACATGCATCTATTTTAACTAAATATGCAGGTTTAAAAATTATTTTAAGTAAGGTATTGATGTTCATGGTTAGGTGCATTTGTGTAACAATTGTGCTTTTTTTCGCAAATGTGCTTTTGTTAAATCTTCCCCCGTTTGGCTAAGTAGGCTGTGATTCGATGGTAAATTTAACAGGCAACGCTTTGATTATATGCAACGCAGGACAAGCTAGTTAACCTAGTAATATCATCAACCATGTGAAGTTATGTGAAGATTGTTTTTTATAAGATACGTTTAATGCTAGCTAGCAACTTACCTTGGCTCCTTGCAGCCACAAGGTCCTTTTGATGCTCCACTCGCGTAACAGGTGGTCAGCCTGCCACACAGTCTCCTCGTGGATTGCAATGTAATCAGCCATAATCGTCATAAAAAAGTCTGATTACCGACTGTTATGAAAACTTGAAATCGGCCATAGTTAATCAGCCATGCCGATTAATCGGTCGACAGCTCATCTCTTGGTCACAGATACTTAAAAAAAAAAATAATGGGCCTCGTGATCTCTTCACGGTATTCTTGTTCATTCAAATTGCCATCGATAAAATGCAATTGTTTTTCTGTACCTTATGCCTGCCCATACCATAACCCAATTGATGCCATGGGGCACTCTGTTGTGAGGCTCCGACTGGCACTCTGTTGTGAGGCCAAATTCTACTGCCAAATTCTCTAAAATGATGGAGGTGGCTTATAGTAGAGAAATTAACATTAATTTCTGGCAAGAGCTCTAGTGAGCATTCCTGCAGTCAACATGCCAATTGCACACTCAACTTGAGACATCTGTGGCATTGTGTTGTGAGTGGCCCTTTTGTCTTATTGTCCCCAGCACAAGGTGCACTTGTGTAATGATCATGCTGTTTAATTTGATTCTGATATGCCACGTGTCAGGTGGATGGATTATCTTGGCAAAGGAGAAATGCTCACTAACAGGAATGTAAACAAATTTGTGCACAAAATGAGAGAATTAAGCTTTTTGTGGGTATAAAAACTTTTTGGGATCTTTTATTTCAGCTCATGAAACATGGGACCAACACTAAAACATCTTGTGTTTTATATTTTTGTTCAGTGTAGTTGCTTATATCTTGTGTGCCCGATGATGCCCCTCATCCCTTATTCTGTACTGGGCTTGCAATATTAAGTGCGCCAAGTGTGATCTCAATAAAATGATTCATCGTCTAGTCTTTCTCAAACCCGCGCCGGTCCATGGAGGAATACATGCTGGCCTGGAGTGTAATTGTATTGAATATGATTTAGTTGGCTTTTTTGTGGTCTGCGGCATATTGGACTGATATAAATACTTGCCTTGGGCCTACTTGCATAATGCACTGAACAAAGCACTTGCCGCATTAAACAAATTGTTGGCATGACTGTGTTTAGCTACACCACACAGGCTAGCTCTGCTGCGCAGCCTGCATTCTTATTAAAAAATTGTACCTTCAACTAGGCAAGTCAGTTAAGAACAAATTCTTATTTACAATGACGGCCTACCCCGGCCAACGCTTTGCCAATTGTGCGCCGGCCTATGGGACTCCCAATCACGGCCGGATGTGATACAGCCTGGATTCGAACCAGGGACTGTAGTGCCTCTTACAATGAGATACAGAGCCTTAGACTGCTGCGTCACTCGGGATCCCAAATAACAGCTGCCTGACAAAACCGGTCTGTGTGATGTGTCAAGATGCTATTGTAAAGAACCTGTAAGGACACAGAAACCCTCACGTTGTTTGTTGACTAGCATTAACACTGATTTCCCATTAAATAATCACATTTTATTTGAATGAACATACAGTGCACACCAAAACTGACCAACCGCACACCAAGCATTCCCAAATACTCTCCAACATGCCTTCCGCATCATAACATACAGCAACTAATTTGCATAACATTGTGTGATAGGCTGAGAGACTTTAGAATGTATAAAACATTACCTTACCCCCTCATGCTCGGAAACAACGCCAAAGGAAGGTTTGAGCCAGTTGTAGTGTATCACGGTATGATAAGGTCCATTACACTGTACTACTTCATACAGCACCTCTGACAGTTTATTTGACATTTTGAAAGGACCCTTCAATTTCTTTCTCAGTTTGAGTGACAACCCCTTTTCCCTCTGGTAGTCTCTAAGCCACACATTAATTTTCCTCATACCTCTGGGGTGTCACCTTTAGAATCCAAGTATTGCTTTTGTTTACCTGTGGCTTTTATGTGATTTCTCTTTACAGATTCCCTTACAGTGCTTAAATACCCTTTTACCTTTTGCACATGAGAAAAATACTGTTCCCCTTCATTTTGTGTTCCCATAACCACATCAACCAATGAAGTCATTTCAGCACCAAACAGCACCCTGTATGGTGTGAACCCGTGGAAGATTGAAGGCTACTCCTGTATGACATCATCACATATGGGAGTATCTCATCCCAATTTCTTTGATTGTCAGCATGTTGATCAGAGTTCTGTTCACTCTATCCATTAAACCATTTGATTGTGGTTCGTGTTTCATTCATTTGTAAAAGATTGCACATCTTTCTAAAAAGAGTAGATTCAAAATGTTGCCCCTGGTTGCAGAACGAGGAAGGCCTAGCTTCAACACACATTCCTCTACCAGTTTCTTGGCCACTGTTACTGCTTCCTGATTGTGTATGGCATATGCCTCTGACCACGTAAAATAATCTGACACTACCATAATGTGTTTGTTACCTCGTCCCGTCTCTAAACAGACCCATTAAGTCTACAGCTATCCTCTCAAAAGGGCAGCCTGGGACAGAACTCGTCGTGGTTGTTCTGGGGACTGGACCCTGTATGCAGTGCACAGCACACAGTCCTTACACCACTGCTTAATGTCTCTCTGCCAGCCTGGTCAATAAAATCTTGCTCTAATTTTACTGGTGAGTTTTTCAACTCCTAAATGGCCTCCTGTTCTATCATTGTGGATAAAGGAAAGTATCTCATGTACGAGCTCATTTGGTACAACCCCTCTCCAGATGGTGCCATCTGTCTCATAGTTTTGACACTCAAGGCATAACACTCCATTCTTCACATGTAATGTCCCCCAGACTTGTTTGAAAGGCCTGAACTTTGGCTCCGATTGCAACACCACAGGGAGCTCTGCTCTACCCTCTCTTTCTGCATTTATTAAACTGGGAGTCTCTATCCTGTGCTTCCAACAGGAAAGCTGCATTTTTGGGTACTGCCTGGCTTGTTTGAGCTCCAACAACAGGCTCAATAGTGACATCTTGAGGATGGTTTACGATGGCTCTCAGATTGACAGTGGCCTCCTGTGAGACGGCTGTGTCCACACTCTGTGTGTGTAGCCAACTGTCCCTTAGGTTGTTTGAAGTTACTCCGCCACCTCAGTTCGCTGTGATCAGTTCTCAGTAGAAAAGTCCTCCCCAGCAAAAAGTGTCTGAAATGTTGAAGAAACACTACCGCAGCAAGAAGCGCCTTCTTGGTAGTTGAATTCTTCCTCTCTTGTTTTGACAGTGCCCGACTGGCATATGCTACTTCTCTCTCTCTACCCTCGTGTTTCTGGGAGAGGACTGCCCCTATGCCTCTGTCACATGCGTCGGTATCCATTATGAAATGTAGATTTGGGTCCGGGAAAGCCAGTATGGCGGATGTGATAAGCTTGGACTTCAATGAATTAAAGGCCAATTCACACGCTGCGTTCCACTCAAACATTTTCCCCTTATCTGTCAATCTGTACAAAGGCTCCATCATAGCTTCAAAACCTGGTATGAACCTCCTGTAGTATGACGCCAGAACTAAAAAGCTTCTTGCCTCTGTCAATGACTTGGGGATAAGCCATAATCTGACTGTCTCTGTCAATGACTTGGGGCTAGGCCATAACCTGACTGTCTCTGTCAATGACTTGGGGCTAGGCCATAACCTGACTGTCTCTGTCAATGACTTGGGGCTAGGCCATAACCTGACTGTCTCTGTCAATGACTTGGGGCTAGGCCATAACCTGACTGTCTCTGTCAATGACTTGGGGCTAGGCCATAACCTGACTGTCTCTGTCAATGACTTGGGGCTAGGCCATAACCTGACTGTCTCTGTCAATGACTTGGGGCAAGGCCATAACCTGACTGTCTCTGTCAATGACTTGGGGCTTGGCCATAACCTGACTGTCTCTGTCAATGACTTGGGGCTTGGCCATAACCTGACTGTCTCTGTCAATGACTTGGGGCTAGGCCATAACCTGACTCTCTCTATCAATGACTTGGGGCTAGGCCATAACCTGACTGTCTCTGTCAATGACTTGGGGCTAGGCCATAACCTGACTGTCTCTGTCAATGACTTGGGGCTAGGCCATAACCTGACGGTCCCTGTCAATGACTTGGGGCTAGGCCATAACCTGACGGTCCCTGTCAATGACTTGGGGCTAGGCCATAACCTGACGGTCTCTGTCAATGACTTGGGGCTAGGCCATAACCTGACTCTCTCTATCAATGACTTGGGGCCAGGCCATAACCTGACTGTCTCTGTCAATGACTTGGGGCCAGGCCATAACCTGACGGTCTCTGTCAATGACTTGGGGCCAGGCCATAACCTGACGGTCTCTGTCAATGACTTGGGGCCAGGCCATAACCTGACGGTCTCTGTCAATGACTTGGGGCTCGGCCATAACCTGACTGTCTCTGTCAATGACTTGGGGCTAGGCCATAACCTGACTGTCTCTGTCAATGACTTGGGGCTAGGCCATAACCTGACTGTCTCTGTCAATGACTTGGGGCTAGGCCATAACCTGACTGTCTCTGTCAATGACTTGGGGCAAGGTCATAACCTGACTGTCTCTGTCAATGACATGGGGCTTGGCCATAACCTGACTGTATCTATCAATGACTTGGGGCTAGGCCATAACCTGACTGTATCTATCAATGATTTGGGGCTAGGCCATAACCTGACGGACTCTGTCAATGACTTGGGGCTAGGCCATAACCTGACTGTCTCTGTCAATGACTTGGGGCTAGGCCATAACCTGACGGTCTCTATCAATGACTTGGGGCTTGGCCATAACCTGACTGTCTCTGTCAATGACTTGGGGCTAGGCCATAACCTGACTGTCTCTGTCAATGACTTGGGGCTAGGACATAACCTGACTGTATCTATCAATGACTTGGGGCTAGGCCATAACCTGACTGTCTCTGTCAATGACTTGGGGCTTGGCCATAACCTGACTGTCTCTGTCAATGACTTGGGGCTAGGCCATAACCTGACTGTCTCTGTCAATGACTTGGGGCTAGGCCATAACCTGACGGTCCCTGTCAATGACTTGGGGCTAGGCCATAACCTGACAGTCCCTGTCAATGACTTGGGGCTAGGCCATAACCTGACTGTCTCTGTCAATGACTTGGGGCTAGTCCATAACCTGACTGTCTCTGTCAATGACTTGGGGCTAGGCCATAACCTGACTGTCTCTGTCAATGACTTGGGGCTAGGCCATAACCTGACTGTCTCTGTCAATGACTTGGGGCTAGGCCATAACCTGACGGTCCCTGTCAATGACTTGGGGCTAGGCCATAACCTGACGGTCTCTGTCAATGACTTGGGGCTAGGCCATAACCTGACGGTCTCTGTCAATGACTTGGGGCTAGGCCATAACCTGACGGTCCCTGTCAATGACTTGGGGCTAGGCCATAACCTGATGGTCCCTGTCAATGACTTGGGGCTAGGCCATAACCTGACGGTCCCTGTCAATGACTTGGGGCTAGGCCATAACCTGACGGTCCCTGTCAATGACTTGGGGCTAGGCCATAACCTGACGGTCCCTGTCAATGACTTGGGGCTAGGCCATAACCTGACTGTCTCTGTCAATGACTTGGGGCTAGGCCATAACCTGACGGTCTCTGTCAATGACTTGGGGCTAGGCCATAACCTGACGGTCTCTGTCAATGACTTGGGGCTAGGCCATAACCTGACGGTCTCTGTCAATGACTTGAGGCTAGGCCATAACCTGACGGTCCCTGTCAATGACTTGGGGCTAGGCCATAACCTGACTGTCTCTATCAATGACTTGGGGCTAGGCCATAACCTGACGGTCCCTGTCAATGACTTGGGGCTAGGCCATAACCTGACTGTCTCTATCAATGACTTGGGGCTAGGCCATAACCTGACGGTCCCTGTCAATGACTTGGGGCTAGGCCATAACCTGACTGTCTCTGTCAATGACTTGGGGCTAGGCCATGACCTGACGGTCCCTGTCAATGACTTGGGGCTAGGCCATAACCTGACTGTCTCTGTCAATGACTTGGGGCTAGGCCATGACCTGACGGTCCCTGTCAATGACTTGGGGCTAGGCCATGACCTGTTTTCATGGGGTCAGTGGACACTCCACCAGCTGAGATGTGTCCCAGGTAACTCACCTGCGACCTGAACAAATGGCACTTAGATGGCTTCACCTTAAATCCTGCCTGCTCCAATCTGCTGAAAACCTTGTCTAAACGCTTCACATGCTCTTGGAATGTACGACCAAACACTATGATGTCATCTAAGTACACCAAACATGTTGTTCACTATAAATGAGCCAAAACCAGGTCCATGAGACACTGGAAGCTGCTTGGAGAATTTGTCACTCCAAACCCCATGACCTGGAATTCAAAATGTCCTGTCACAAAAGCAGTTTTGCAAAGATCAGGAAGTGGATAAACATCTTTAACAGTGTTCTCATTTAACCTTCTGTAATCCGCACAGAACCTGATTGAGCCGTCCTTCTTTCTTACAAACACAACTGGTGCTGCCCATAGACTGCTGGATGGGTTAACCATTCCCCTTTCTAACATGTTCTGCACATGCTTGTCAAACTCTGCTTGCAGATGAACAAGAACCCACCTCAATGCTTGTTTGATCGGCCTGTTGTCTCCTGTGTCAATCCTATGCTGGACTAGTTTTGTGCAGGCCAAGTCAAAATCACCAGTGCTAAACACTCCCACATCCCTCCCCACTATTTCCTTTACAGCTCTCAGCTGCACCTCAGTTAGCTGGCTGCAATCTATGTCCTGCATTAACTGTTCTACATCCCACTTTGCTGTGGTAGGAGAGTACGGTGGCTTGTTAGAATCCTGTAGGCTAGCAACGATAGTGTCTTCACTACCCTTCTCCCAGATAGAGAAAACCCCCAGTTCAGTGCCCTCCCTCAGTAACTGTGATTCCAGAGTTACATTCATCACACGCACTGGCAGTTTCCCCTTCACTGAGCTGCACACGCTACATGCTACCAACATGTTAGCTGTATCATTGACTTTAACACAGGGCTCAGAAGACCCTCAGTTTACTGTACCCTCAACTTTACCAGTTGTAAACATTTAACTTCTGGAGGGGATAATCGTGTCATTCATCACCACCACTTTACTCACTTCCCCAAAAGGGAAGCAAATCAAGTACAGCCCCATATTTTACCAGGAAGTCTGTCCCTAACAGTGCACACTTGTCTGATTCGTTAGCGACCACAAAATCCCAGGTCAGATACAAACTGTCCATGTTCATGACTGTGGACCAGCTCCCCTGGACTGTGAGAAACTGTCCATTTGCTACTTTAACCGTGCTGTGGTATGGTTGCAGTGTACCACTCTTACCTCCAGTAGCATTTCTCCATACCTGTTCGTGTACCATGGAAACCTGAGCCCACCATGACCTCACACTCAATGGTTAGCAATTTTGCACTCCAAGTAAACCCCACTCCCCACAACACTTGAAGTAATCCTCGCTATGGGCTGGTCAGCTGTGCATGTAGTTGAAACCGATGCTGCACTGTCCTTTTCCATGTAAGGACAGTTATTTTTTTCCATTAGCAATGTGCAACAACAGTGCCAGCAGGCCCTGCTATTGGTCGATGTAGGTCGTCCTCTGTTGTTCCCGGGGAACCTAGATCTCCCTCTTCCTTGGTCCGGTCTGTATCCTTCTGCAGCATCAACGTTGCTACTGTAGAAGATCCTGGAAATGCTCTGCTATTTTGGTATGTCTCCGTCTGATGTGGCTGCCAGATACTGCACCTCGGTCCGCAACTGTGCAACGCTCTCACACAATGACTGGAACATCTCTTTTGGAACTCTGAAATTGTCTCCAACTGGAGGCAGAGTAACCTTGCTTGTCCCTCATATGCCAAAATCAAATGTTATTGGTCACATACACATGGTTAGCAGATGTTTAGCGAAATGCTTATGCTTCTTGATCCGACAGTGCAGCATTATCTAACAGGTAATATCTAACAATTCCACAACAAAACCTAATACACAGAATCTAGTAAAGGAATGGGATGACAATATATAAAATATATGGATCAGCAGTGACAGAGCGGCTAAGATGCAATAGATAGTGTAGGAAACTATGCAGTTTTTTGTTTTTTTACGTGTTATTTCTTACATTAGTACCCCAGGTCATCTTAGGTTTCATTACATACAGTCGAGAAGAACTACTGTATATAAGATCAGCGTCAACTCACCATCAGTACGAAGAATATGTTTTTCGCGACGCGGATCCTGTGTTCTGCCTTACAAACAGGACAACGGAATGGATCGCATGCAGCAACCCAAAAAAACGACTCCGAAAAAGAGGGAAACGAGGCGGTCTTCTGGTCAGACTACGGAGACGGGCAAATCGTGCCCCACTTCCTAGCATTCTTCTTGCCAATGTCCAGTTTCTTGACAACAAGGTTGATGAAATCCGAGCAAGGGTAGCATTCCAGAGGGACATCAGAGACTGTAACGTTCTGTGCTTCACGGAAACATGGCTCACTGGAGAGACGCTATCCGAAGCGGTGCAGCCAACGGGTTTCTCAACGCATCGCGCCGACAGAAACAAACACCTTTCTGGTAAGAAGAGGGGTGGGGGTGTATGCCTTATCATTTAACATTTAACATTTAAGTCATTTAGCAGACGCTCTTATCCAGAGCGACTTACAAATTGGTGAATTCACCTTCTGACATCCAGTGGAACAGCCACTTTACAATAGTGCATCTAAATCATTAAGGGGGAGGGGGGGTGAGAAGGATTACTTATCCTATCCTAGGTATTCCTTGAAGAGGTGGGGTTTCAGGTGTCTCCGGAAGGTGGTGATTGACTCCGCTGTCCTGGCGTCGTGAGGGAGTTTGTTCCACCATTGGGGGGCCAGAGCAGCGATCAGTTTTGACTGGGCTGAGCGGGAACTGTACTTCCTCAGTGGTAGGGAGGCGAGCAGGCCAGAGGTGGATGAACGCAGTGCCCTTGTTTGGGTGTAGGGCCTGATCAGAGCCTGGAGGTACTGCGGTGCCGTTCCCCTCACAGCTCCGTAGGCAAGCACCATGGTCTTGTAGCGGATGCGAGCTTCAACTGGAAGCCAGTGGAGAGAGCGGAGGAGCGGGGTGACGTGAGAGAACTTGGGAAGGTTGAACACCAGACGGGCTGCGGCGTTCTGGATGAGTTGTAGGGGCCTTATGGCTAACGAGGCATGGTGCGATGAAAGAAACATACAGGAACTCAAATCCTTCTGTTCACCTGATTTAGAATTCCTCACAATCAAATGTAGACCGCATTATCTACCAAGAGAATTCTCTTCGATTATAATCACAGCCGTATATATCCCCCCCCAAGCAGACACATTGATGGCTCTGAACGAACTTTATTTAACTCTTTGCAAACTGGAAACCATTTATCCGGAGGCTGCATTCATTGTTGCTGGAGATTTTAACAAGGCTAATCTGAAAACAAGACTCCCTAAATTTTATCAGCATATCAATTGCGCAACCAGGGGCGGAAAAACCTTGGATCCAGCCACTTTAATAATGGGAATTGATGGGAAATGATGTAAATATATCACTAGCCACTTTAAACAATGCTACCTTATATAATGTTACTTACCCTACATTATTCATCTCATATGCATACGTATATACTGTACTCTATATCATCGACTGCATCCTTATGTAATACATGTATCACTAGCCACTTTAACTATGCCACTTTGTTTACATACTCATCTCATATGTATATACTGTACTCGATACCATCTACTGTATCTTGCCTATGCTGCTCTGTACCATCACTCATTCATATATCCTTATGTACATATCCCCTTTATCCCCTTACACTGTGTATAAGACAGTAGTTTAGGAATTGTTAGTTAGATTACTTGTTGGTTATTACTGCATTGTCGGAACTAGAAGCACAAGCATTTCGCTACACTTGCATTAACATCTGCTAACCACGTGTATGTGACAAATAAAATTTGATTTGATTTGGATACAGTATAGATTATATACATATGAGATAAGTAATGTGAGATATGTAAACATTCTTAAAGTGTCATTATTAAAGTGACTAGTGTTCCATTTATTAAAGTGGCCAATGATATCAAGTCTGTAGGTAGGCAGCCACCTCTGCTACTGATGACTGTTTAACAATCTGATGGCCTTTGTTCAATTTGTATTGTGCAGTGTCTTTGCTTTCCAGCAATTCTAGCTGGCTTATCTGATCAAGCTCTGTAGCAATGCTAATTGCCTCTTCCCATGTTTTTGATACTGCCTTGTGCAGGTGCATACAAAGATCACTGTACCCAATGTGTATAATAAAATTATTGCAAATCACGTGTGCTTGCGCAGGTAGCCTAGTGGTTAGAGTGTTGGGCCAATAACCAAAAGGTTGCTGGATCAAATCCCCGAGCTGACAAGGTGTATTTCTTTTGTTCTGAGCAAGGCAGTTATCCCACTGTTACCCGGGCACTGAAGACATGGAAGTCTGATTCAGAGGGTTTGGGTTAAATGCGGAAGACACATTTCAGTTGTACAACTGACTAGATAATCTTAATAATCTGGATAAGCCTTTGAAGCTTTGCTCATGCATGATTTCTGTCAGCATGTTCCGGTGGCTCAAAATGCCTCTGCAAAGCCACTTTCACTCTGTTGTAATCCTTCTTTGTATCTTGAGGTAAAGTACAACAAAATCTCCAAGCACTTCCCCTCAGCAACAGCCTGAGAAAATTCAAAAGATTTACCGCGGGCCATCCATTCACTTGCGCTGCCAACTCAAATTGTTCAATCCAAACAATCCATTTGCCTTCTTTCCCCTCGAAAGATTCTGGCATGAACACCGGACAGGCAATCTGCCTGTCCATGGCACCTGGGTGATCCACCACCAGCTGTCGGTCAGTCTGTGGTTGTTAATTGATGTTCCTGGGATGTTTGACTTCTCCCTCCATTTTACCACGCAGCTAACCAGCTAAAGTTAGCCAAGCTTGCGAGTTGATGTTAGCTAGAGTGACGTGCTGATCCCACCACTGTCACCAATTTGTAACAAACCTGGGGCGGCAGTGTAGCCTAGTGGTTAGAGCATTGGACTAGTAACCAAAAGGTTGCAAGTTCAAATCCCCGAGCTGACAAGGTACAAAATCTGTCGTTCTGCCCCTGAACAGGCAGTTAACCCACTGTTCCTAGGCCCACATTGGAAATAAGAATTTGTTCTTAACTGACTTGCCTAGTAAAAAAAAAAAAAGGTTAAAGGCCACCAAAACTCGCATGTTGTTTGTTGACTAGCGTAAACAGTCTAGGACACTGATTTCCCATGGAATAATCAAATTGTATTTTATTTGAATGAATAGACAGTTCACACCAAGCCTTCCCAAAAACTCTCCCTCAATATGCCTTCCGCATCCTAACATAGAGCAACTCATTTGCATAATGTGTGTGATAGGCTGAGAGACTTTTGACTGTATAAAACATTACGCTATGAATCCATCAAATGCTAAAATTCACAGACATTTAGAAACAAAGCATCCACATTTCAAGGACATACCAGAGATGACCGACCAAACAAAAATGCTGCACAATAATTTCACAGACGAAAGTTTACTCAAAGATTCATACTCTCATTTTTTTTTTAAAGTTGGTCATGCCCTCAGGCGTGGGTGCTTGCCAAAAGGTTTTAGGCCCAACTACTGCTACAAAGATCAGTGAAATCCCACTTTCCAATGACAGTGTCATATGTAGAATCCAGGGTTTGGCAGATGATATTGAATCACATGCAGGTTTCAGGCAGAGCCTGCACAACAAATTGTTTTTTTGTAATCCAATTAGATGAGCCGACTGACATTTCAAATGCCTACGTCTTGTATGTAATCGCTACATATATGAAGAATACATTTTTTGCAGAGTTGCCTCAACTGCAGGTGAAATATTCCGTATTCTGAACGAGTGCATAATGGAACATGGATTATGATGGGACCGTTGTATCGGGGTCTGTAGGCCTACCGATGAGACTGCTGCTCAACCATGTTCCCTCTAATTATTTTCAGCACTGAGCAAATTTCAGATCTGCTGAGTGCAAACTTGAAAGTTGTAGAAATTCAGTGCAACTTCCAGCGCGCATTTACTGTGAACACGGAGGCTATACCCCCTTTAAATGAGTTTTAACAGTGGCCATGTAGGTTACTGTGGCTATTTGATCATAATGTAGGCCTGCCAGAGTAGCCTATCATCATAAACAATGGAGAACATGCATCCCATAACATTTTAACATGGTTCTTCTTTATTTATACTATTTTCTACATTGTAGAATAATACTGAAGACATCAAAACTATGACATAACACATATTGAATCATGTTGTAACCAAAAAAAGGTTAAACAATATATTTGAGATTTGAAATTCTTCAAAGTAGCATTGACAGCTTTGCACACTCTTGGTATTCTCACAACCAACTTCACCTGCAATGCTTTTCCAACAGTCTTGAAAGAGTTACCACATTGTTGGCTGCTTTTTCCTTCACTCTGCGGTCTGACTCAGCCCAAACCATCTCAATTTGGTTGAGGTCAGGGGATTGTGGAGACCAGGTCATCTGATGTAGCACTCCATCACTCTCCTTCTTGGTCAAATAGCCCTTACACAGCCTGGAGGTGTGTTGGGTCATTGTCCTTTTGAAAAACAAATTATAGTCCCACCAAGTGCAAACCAGATGGTATGGCATATCACTGCAGAATGATGTAGTAGCCATGCTGGTTAAGTGTGCCTTGAACTCTAAATAAATCACAGACAGTGTAACAAACAAAGCACCCCCACACCATAACACCACCACCTCCATGCTTAACTGTGGGAAATATACATACGGAGATCATCCGTTCACCCACACCGCATCTCATTAAGACACAGCAAATGGAACCAAAAATCTCCAATTTGGACTCCAGACCAAAGGACACATTTCCACTGGTCTAATGTCCATTGCTCGTGTTTCTTGGCCCAAGCAAGTCTCTTCATCTTATTGGTGTCCTTTTAGCAATGGTTTCTTTGCAGCAATTTGACCCTGAAGGCCTGATTTGCAGTCTCCTCTGAACAGTTGATATTGATATTTGTCTTACTTGAACTCTGTGAAGCATTTATTTGGGCTGCAATTTCTGAGGCTGGTAACTCCTCTGCAGCAGAGGTAAGTCTGGATCTTCTGTTCCTGTGGCGGTCCTCATGAGAGCCAGTTTCATCATAGCGCTTGATGGTTTTGCAACTGCACTTGAATAAACTTTCAAAGCTCTTGAAATGTTCTGTATTGACTGACCTTTACGTGTTAAAGTAATGATGGACTGTTGTTTCTCTTTGCTTATTTGAGCTGTTCTTGCCATAATATGGACTTGGTATTTTACCAAATAGGGCTATATTCTGTATACCCCCCTACCTTGTCACAACACAACTGATTGGCTCAAATGCATTAAGAAGGAAATACATTTAATCCACGATTACGTGGATTGGGATATGTTCCGCATTGCGTCAAACAACAACATTGACGAATACGCTGATTCGGGGAGCGAGTTCATAAGCAAGTGCATTGGTGATGTCGTACCCACAGCAACTATTAAAACATTCCCAAACCAGAAACCGTGGATTGATGGCAGCATTCGCGAAACTGAAAGCTCGAACAACTGCTTTTAACCAGAGCAAGGTGACCGGAAACATTACCAAATACAAACAGTGTAGCTATTCCCTACGCAAGGCAATCAAACAAGCTAAGCGTCAGTATAGAGACAAAGTAGAGTCGCAATTCAACGGATCAGACACGAGGTGTGTGGCAGGGTCGACAGTCAATCATGGACTACAAAAAGAAAACCAGCCCCGTCGCGGACCAGGATGTCTTGCTCCCAGACAGACTAAACAACTTATTTGCTCGCTTTTAGGACAATACAGTGCCACTGACACGGCCCTCTACCAAAACCTGTGGGACTCTCCTTCACTGCAGCCGACGTGAGTAAAACATTTAAACGTGTTAACCCTCACAAGGCTGCAGGCCCAGACGGCATCCCCAGCCGCGTCCTCAGAGCATGCGCAGACCAGCTGGCTGGTGTGTTTATGGACATATTCAATCATTCCTTATCCCAGTCTGCTGTTACCACATGCTTCAAGTGGGCCACCATTGTTCCTGTTCCCAAGAAAGCTAAGGAAACTGAGCTAAACGACTATCGCCCCATGGCACTCACTTCCGTCATCATGAAGTGCTATGAAAGACAAGTCAAGGACCATATCACCTCCACCCTACCTGACACCCTAGACCCACTCCAATTTGCTTACCGCCCAAATAGGTCCACAGACAACGCAACCACACTGCACACAGCCCTAACCCATCTGGACAAGAGGAATACCTATGTGAGAATGCTGTTCATCGACTACAGCTCAGCATTTAACACCATAGTACCCTACAAACTCGTCATCAACCTCAAGACCCTGGGTCTCGACCACGCCCTGTGCAACTGGGTACTGGACTTCCTGACGGGCCGCACCCAGGTGGTGAGGGTAGGTAACAACATCTCCACCTCGCTGATCCTCAACACTGGGGCCCCACAAGGGTGCGTTCTGAGCCCTCTCCTGTACTCCATGTTCACCCACGACTGCGTGGCCATGCATGCCTTCAACTCAATCATCAAGTTTGCAGACGACACTACAGTGGTAGGCTTGATCACCAACAATGACGAGACGGCCTACAGGGAGGGGGTGAGGGCCCTCGGAGTGTGGTGTCAGGACAATAACCTCACACTCAATGTCAACAAAAAAAAGGAGATGATCGTGGACTTCAGGAAAGAGCAGAGGGAGCACCCCCCTATCCACATCGAAGGGACAGTAGTGGAGAGGGTAGAAAATGTAAGTTCCTCGGCGTACACATCACGGACAAACTGAATTGGTCCACCCACACAGATAGCGTGGTGAAGAAGGTGCAGCAGCGCCTCTTCAATCTCAGGAGGCTGAAGAAATTTGGCTTGTCACCAAAAGCACTCACAAACTTTTACAGATGCACAATCGAGAGCATCCTGTCGGGCTGTATCACTGCCTGGTACGGCAGCTGCTCCGCCCACAACCGCACGGCTCTCCAGAGTGTAGTTAGGTCTGCACAATGCATCACTGGGGGCAAACTACATGCCCTCCAGGACACCTACACCACCTGATGTCACAGGAAGGCCATAAAGATCATCAAGGACAACAACCACCCGAGCCCACTGCCTGTTCACCCCGCTATCATCCAGAAGGTGAGATCAGTATAGGTGCATCAAAGCAGGGACCGAGAGACTGAAAAACAGCTTCTATCTCAAGGCCATCAGACTGTTAAACAGCCACCACTAACATAGAGTGGCTGCTGCCATATTTATAAAAAATGTATCACTAGACACTTTAAACAATTACACTTAAATATAATGTTTACATACCCTACATTACTCATCTCATATGTATATACTGTACTCTATACCACCTACTGCATATTGACAT